>NC_141102.1:5672500-5842500 GCF_041138505.1 Cibotium barometz | reverse complement strand
TTTTCATTTCCTCGAGATGTTAAGCACCCAATAACTATGGTGGTATATTCTAGAGATTTTACTCTTCACACATTATTAGGAGACCTTTCTTATAAGTGTCATTTTGTGGTGCTCTAATTTGGAAATGTGAGGCGTTAAGAAAGCTTGGACAATGTGTGGGCAAACACTATTGTGCAAGTGGAAAAATCTTTTTACTGCCTTTGGAAAACCCTCCTCCTGTATTAGTTGGGTTGTTGCTTGGTAATGATAATGCAAGTAAGGAATACAGGAAGAATATATGATCTTATAACAATGCCTTGGCATTCGTTTCACTAGGTGCTCACTTGGATAATCAGTTCACTAGGGGGGGAGGAGTATTCAATTTTCGAATCCATGGAACTACTTATCATTGTGTTGGTTCTGTAAGACCTAATGAAATAGGAGATGCGGCTCCCAAATTTGCCCAATTATATGTATATGATACGGAGCATGAATTGGAGAATACACTTCATGGGAGGCCTAACGTGCTTGAAAGGTTGCAAAAAATTATGTGTGAACATAATCCGTGCACCTATGCACTTCGTACAATGAGAGAAATGTCGCAATCAAGTCTACATGTAGATTTAAGAATGGTCATTCACTAAAGCACAATCAACGTCAAGGCAGTACTTGGTTCTTATAGGAAGTGAGGTAGCAGCTATCATGCCAGGTCAAGGAGATGATTTTCATGTGGGGCATAGAGATATTCAAATAATGTCTCACACACAAATTCTATATATATATAACTTGCATCGTTCATATATGCCTCTATTATATGTTCTTATATTTTCTCAAAGAGAGGATGGTTGGCATGTTGGAATTCCAATCCATGGTAGAAATAGACAAGGTTCAAATGAGGAGACAAAGACTATAACTCAATAGCAATATTATGCATATAGACTACAGATAAGGGAAGATACAAATTCCTACCTTCTGCACGGTCGTCGACTTTTGCAATAGTACATTGTTGATGCATATAGTAGCATGGAAGAATCAAGATTAGTATGGATACGGAATAACCAGAAAGCATTACGTGCTAAAGTATACCAAGGTCTTGCAGTCATGGTTAATTTAAGCAATGGGATCGATAGAGTCTCTGAGGGCATTGCTAGTTCTACTATCTACATATACTAGGAAGCCTCGATATATGCATCAACTGTACCAATATTCAATGGCAATTGTTACGAAGATGGGTAAACCCGACCTCTTTATTACCTTTACTTGCAATCCTAAGTGGGATGAAATAAGCAATGCTTTATTGCTGGGTCAAGCTGCCCAAGATCGACCTGACTTGACAGCACGGGTCTCTTATGAGAAGCGTAAGAATATGATACACTTATTGGTGAGAAAAACATTATTTGGAAGGATAGTGGGATTTGTTTTGGTTAGAGGCTTGCCACATGCACATATATTATTAATATTGGAAAGAGGATGCAAACCGACTAAGATTGCTCACTATGATATGTTGGTATGTGCTGAACTTCCTGAGTTGGTGATGTTTCTTGAGTTGCATAACATAATCAGTCATTGTAATGTTCATGGACCATATGGGGAACTAAATATGCGCTCTCCTTGCATGGCCAATGAGATTTGCAAACATCGGTACCCTCAGAAGTTTTCTGAGACTACTTGCATTGATGACAATGGGTATCCAACTTACATACAGTGAGATGATGGTAGTTTCATCCAAGTGAAGGATCATAGGGTGGATAGTCGATGGGTTGTCCCATATAACCCTTTTCTCTATAAGATACAAAGCCCATATTAACATAGAAGTATGCTCTACCATTACGACAGTGAACTATTTATATAAGTATGTATACAAAGGACATGATAGAGGTACTATAAAGTTATAAGATACACATGGGGTTATTGACGAGGTTAGTCAATATCTAGATGCATGGTACATGTCGGCGTGTCAAAGGCATGCTAGAGCTTATAACAATATGATTTGCATGATAAAAAACCTAATATACAAAGGTTGCATGTTCATCTCCCAATGCACAATAATGTGATATTCAATGACCAGGATGATTTGTACGATGTAATTAATTGTGTGATAGAAACCAAAGAACTTCTCTCACCAAATGGTTCAAAGCTAATCAATTATATGCAGATGCAAATAGCCTGCTATATGTTGATTTTCCTTGCAAGTGGGTGTGGAATACAACTCTTCAATCATGGACTAAAATAAAAAAGGAAAATATGATTGGACATATGTAAAATGTTAGCCCGAGTGTAGGTAAACAATATTACCTACGCATGCTACTCACAGTGTGCAAAGACTGTAAATCTTTTGAGGATGTACGAATAGTGAATGGACATTTGTATCCCTGTTTTAAGGCTACATGTGAAGCCATAGAAATGATGGAGAGTGATGAGGAGTGGTATATGTATCTTCAAGAAGCTGCATTTCAGAAAACATAATTCCAACTGTGTCAATTGTTTGTCATTATACTAGTTTTTGTGAGCCTATATCCCCCTGGACAGCTTTGGAGCAAATTCTCCACAAAACTTTCAGATGATTTTTTCCATGTCTTGCAATGAGGGTTTAATGATGTTGATGTTTATCATTCTATAGCAAAGAATCAAGCTCTGTTGCACATGCAAGACTCTTATAACAATATGAAAAGTGGCTACATGATTTTGAAGGGTTGCCTATTCCTGATAGATCAAGTGTTGCCACTCTCAATAATGGCTTGCTGATGGAAGAGATGATGTTTTATTCTGTTCCAACTGGTCAATTTGTTTGTGTCCGTGGAATGGAGTCTAAATAGTTGTCAATAAAGAGCATTTGATACTATCCTTGAGGTTATTTCTTTAGACTAGGGTGGTGTATTTTTCCTCGATGGACCGGGTGGATTAAGCAAAACATATCTTTATAATGCCTTGCTATCTTGATTACATGGAGAGAATTAAATTGCATTGGCATGTGCATCATCTGGAATAGTTGCATTGTTACTTTCAAATGGTCATACCAACACACTCACATTTCAAAATCCCATTGGTTCTTAATGCTTCCAAAACATGTGGTATCAAAGCTAATAGCCCATTGAGGTGTTAAAGCTTGCAAGGTTAATCATTTGGGATGAGGCTCTAATGATGCATATGTACGCATATGAGGCTTTGGACACATGACATTGAAAGACATTATGCAAAGTGATATAGTGTTTGGTGGGAAAGTTATGCTCTTTAGTGGTGACTGCAGGAAAATCTTACCCACTTTGTGGCAAAGGGACCGTGTAAGGATATTGTTGATGCAACGTTCTGCGTTGGTCACATATTTGGAGATGTGAATGTTTTAAAGCTCACCCAAATATGCGGGTCAAACAGAGTACTTATGATTGCACAGAGGACAAGAATTTGTTAAATGGACTTATGGCTCTATAGGCCATCCAAAAAATCAAGGAAGAGTGGTAATTCCACCACGAATGTTGATCCATGGGAGCTCTCTTTTGAGTTTGGTAGAATGGATATACAAAGATCTTCAAAGAGTGGAGAAGTATGCATGCTTCTTCAAAGACTATGCTATTCTTGCACCATGAAATCTAGAGGTTGAAGAGATCAATGAACTATCCTTAAGTGCATTACCTGGACTTGAAAGAGAATACCTTAGTGCAAATTCGGTTGTTTCTTCTGACAATGTCAGAATATTGTATCCAATTGAGTACTTGAATAGTTTGAACTTAGGGTGGTGGTTACCCTCCTCATCACTTGATTCTAAAGATTAATGCTCCTATCATGCTGCTCCGCAATTTGGACCCTCGGTGGGGATTTTGTAATGGTACCAGATTCTCAAAGGTGATAAAAGCAAAAATCATTACAAGTACAATCATTGGAGTAGGGTCTTTATTTCTAGGATAACATTCATACAACTATGCATTGCCTTTTAACATGAGAAGGAAACAAATTCTTGTGAGGTTAGCTTTTGGTATGTCAAAAAATAAGTCCCAAGAACAAACATTGAGTGTGTTTGGAACTTTATTTGGCCACACAAGTATTCATACATGGACAATTGTATGTTGCTATGTCACATGTTAGATCATATTACCCAGTGTGAATTATTACTGAAGGCTAATGGGGCTCTCCTAGAATTGCCAAGTCAATGGTTGGTTCTTCATCCCCAGAGAGTTCAGACATGGTAATAATCCTTGCCCAAGCTCTAAAATGAAGTACCAAAGGGTGCATAGGAAACATGAGAGGTAGTCATGGGAGTTCTACAGCTCCCAAGAATGTAGCAAACATGAGGGTCGATACCACAGTGTGATAGATTATGTGAAAGGAGCTCCAAATCTTGTCTCGTTATGTTGTGGAGATCCACTTGGAAAGTAAACTTTAAGAGAGAGAGAGGTAGCTTTTTAGCACCTTAATTATAGTAAAGACATTTCTTAGGACCACTGGAGCTTCACATAAAACGTATTCACCAAGTTACAAATTACCACTTCTACCTTGTGATTAAGTGTCTGACCTTCCTGTATCAAGGTTAGAGCTTCATGTAGCTGGATGTCACTATTTTGCTCATTGGCCTTGAGAAGAACTTCCTTTATTTGGTTAAGGATCTCTTCTATCTTATAGACTTCCCATTGTGTAGCAAGTACCCATTCCTTCCTTTGCTTGGCAAAGAAAACTTTCCCTTGACAATCAACATTCTCTCGAGGGTTTTCACAGTTTGTGGGTTCTTCCTATGCAGATTTTGAGATGGGAGAGTTCTCTTAGTGGTTGCTAAAAAACTTAAACGTGTGCTTATATGAATAAGTGTGATTTTTAAGCGCTTTTCTCTTCCTTGTCCACATCAAGGTCTTATGGTTTTTCCTTAAATTTACTTTCCAATTCAGGTTCCAGGAAGGTATGCCCTCATCATCTAGGCTAGGGTAGTTTAGGTGAATAGCTTCCTAGAACTAAACTTTTCTAGATTTTCCAAATGTGTACATAGGTTTAATGTCGCGAGACCTCTTGTACTTCTTGAAGAATTAATCAAACTCACAAACACATCAAGGATTAAACCATAGATTTGAATCAAATTGACAAGATTGAGCATAAAATAAAATAAAAACATAAGATAGAGTAGACATCACCATCAACACACTAATGGGTGCAATCTTCCCCCCCAAGAAGTGTCTGCATACTCCCACTTCTTGGGTATTTATGTCTTTATTAACAAAAATAGCCCACATGCCAACAAAATTTTCACGCTCTTGTATGGGCTTACCCTTTACATAAAATAGGAGTTGCTTTTACCAAAAGCTTAAATATATCCTCCCTATCCAAATCACTAAAGAAAAATACATATAAACCCCCAAGGACTAGTTCATGTACAACCAAATTAATAGGTCCAGGCCCATGCATAACAAAAGTGGGCGGCTATGTATAACAAAGTGGGTGGTTAACAAAGTACAAAAATATCTCATAGTAAATACCACGGCCAAAATACCAAAATCATTGGCTATATCCCACCACAATGCCAAAATACTAAAAGGAAAACCTTCTGGTAATTGCTCACACCAAATCACCACCATCATGTCCCAGACATATCGGCTTACAAGCACAAAGCTCATCAATCTCACCAACCTACAAGTTGTCCATTCAAACACATTACACATTAGCAACACATGCTAAAATTATACCATAGCACATAAGCATTAAATCTAACACTTAGTTCTAGTCATCCCTAAATTCATATGTCCTACACATGGAATATTCGGAATCACCCAAGTGCCATGCTACGAACATAGTGGTAATTAGGCACCCCCCAATTAACCATAGAGAGACGGACGAACAAACCGTAACATCCCTCATGGCTGGGATAGCAACTGTCCTTAGTTACGTCATATCAACTAGCCTCTATTGAAAGTAAGATTAGATGAGGTCGGGATAGGCACAAAAAAATCGCACATGAATCCATCAAGCATTCTCTCTGGGATGATCTAATCAACAAATAATGCATATATGCAACAAACTAATCAAATAAACATATGTGAAACGAGTCTAAGTGTCACATACCACGAAGGCGCATTCCACATACACTCATAAGATGGTAAAAGAAAGAAGACATAAATGTGTCTGGTGTAAGTACACGAAATGAATCTAATGTCCCCCATACAACCAGATTAACTCCACATATCACTCCTTTAGAATATAAGTTTGAGAAGGAGTGGCATGTTCCCTCTTAAACTTAAATTTCAACACAAATTTTTTTTATCCTAAAAAAATCTTCAGTTTCGGGATTTGAACTAATCTTAATGTTGATTGTATGGTTTGTTAGGGTTTAGTGTTTAGGTCTTTATATAGTAGAAATAATAAAATAAATATAATAAATAAATAAATGTGAGCCGTTTACAAAAAGAATTAAATACATACCTCCATCATTTGATAGTGTATTGATGACGATACATATGCATGAAGTAAGTCCAATATAGTGCCATTTGTCACTTTAGTTTGACCATTAGATTCAGGATAAAATGCAGTGGAAAAATCTAATTTAGTGCTTAGATTATTAAACAATGAAGTCCAAAAATTATAGTAAAACTTAGAATCTCAATTAGAAACAATCACTTGTGGTAAGCCAGGATGTGCAAAAATCTCTTTAACAAACAAGTGTGTAGCTTGATGTACAGTAAGAGTCTTTTTGCAAGGAAGAAAATAATGTTTGCTAAATCTATCAACCATAGTCCAAATCATATCATTATGGCTTGCAGTCATGGAAAAATTAGTGATAAAATCCAAAGAAATTTGTTCCAAAGGAGCATTAGGAACTGGAAGAGGCATAAGCATACTGTATTTCATTTTTATTTTTTAAATTTTTTGACAAACATCAAATCTAACTACATCAGGTTTCATTTTAGGCCAGTAGAATTCACTAGATATAGTTTGAAATGTAGATGAAGAAAATATATCCATCGTCGTAGAGGAATACTCAACAAAAGGGTTCCAATTATTTTCTCTCAATCTAGACCAAAAGTCACTAAAGTCAGGGTCAGTCTCATGCATAGAGTCAAAAGATGTATTCTCAATCACATAAATAGTTTGAATGGTAGGTCTCCTACTCAAAGCATCAGCAATTATGTTTTCTTCACCATGTTGGTATTGAATAATAGGCTAAAAACTTTGAATAAAAGCTACCCATTTAATATGTTTATCGTACCAATGCCCTTATCATTAGCATCGGTTACAAGCACAAAGAAAGGAATCATGTGAGGTACCCTAGGAGGTGGTTCTTTAGTGCTAAGCTGATTAACCAAAACTAAGAAAGTTTTCTCCGTTTTCCTCAATGCCTTTTTTTTCCTAAATATGACTCAAAAGTGGTTGACCCTTGCTTTGAAAATTTCCCTATAAACAAACATTCTTACTACGATACATAAAAGACATTGCGTGTTTTGCGTAATTAATATGTGGTGAGTACTGATGTCTAAAAAAGGCATTTTGAAAATCATGTCAATATCATGCAAAGGTGCTATTAAGAAATTACTTTCATCAAAAAATTGTGCAATAGACAAAGCAAGATTCCTCGCTTTCTTAGTGTGAAATGGATCTAGACCAAGAATCAAGAAATCAAACACACAAAAGACCAATTCTAGCATCCATTTGGTGAGAAACAAGCACACATGAGAAATACATGAGATTATGAAGAAAATAGAGAAAATCCATATGCACATGTAGCAAAGGAGGAATGTGCATAAGGCCTAAGTGATTTAACCTCTCACCATGAGGATGGGTATCAAGCTTGCCACCATGAGCCCTATACCATGTGTGGTCATCTCCAAGAAAGGAGCCAAGAGTACATGTAGAATAGCCTTGTTCATGGCCCATTATTTACATGTTTTTGACCTTAGCTTGTGCTTCATTACAAACCATCATTTCCCAAATATTTTATCCTGAAAATCATACAAGATATCTACAATTCAACATAGCATCAAATGAAATCAATGAGAAGTGGTGAAGGTCCCAAATATGCTCTCCAAATGTAAGGAAGTCCATGAGACTTCATCTCTCCAATGTATATGTGTGGGTCTCCAAAAGTAGCTATGTCAAAGTAGTATGAACCCATGAATCCATAGCATGAGAAATGTAGAACTAGACCCTCCAATCATGAAAGACGTGTTCTTGAAGCATAGTGGACTGTAATTGCAACCCATGTCGATGTTGAAACCACTTGCAAATCTCTCATGAAAACACTTCAAAAGCGAGCCCAAAATGACGTGTGCATGATGACAAAGCATCTACGTATCATAAACTACCATCGTAGTAGCCATTAGAGCCCATTGAAATCATCAAAAGACTCCCAAAAGTGCCTCTGCCAAATCTGTCCAGAAATTTCTAGAATGCACATCTTTCATTGTAGGAGTCATAAAGCCCATATAATGCATATCAAATGGTCAAAACACATCCTCCCATAAGAAACCTTGTTGTTACACATATGAAAGTGGTTGCCATATAAGTAAATCCACTAAAGTGTGAAAATCTCTCTCATAGTAGATGAATCCCACCACCAAGGTTAAATGGAAATGTATCCTTTTGAAATATCGTGTCATATCCACGATGTGACCATTATTCCAACCACCGGGGTCAAATGGAAATGCATCACCCTCTTTTTATGAAAGAGTGATCCTCATGTTACTCTACTTGTGTTCCTTCATGACAGTCCTTAAACTCTTCAACTTCATGAGACTCCTTGGCATCCTCTCCTCCATCCTTGAGAATCATGGTGGCTACAACCTTCTTAGCTTTGCATAGATGCCCAAGTGACCATGTTTCTTTGCACTTATTTTATAGCCTACTACACCTGCCCAAGAGAACTCTACACATTCACCAATGGAACAAGCAATAGACAATAACCATCGTAGGGTACTTACCAATGTTTCGAGCTCACGTCCCCCCTTAAGGATCTCCAAGCTCACTTGTAGAAGCTCCAATCCTCCATTCTCCACCTCCACTCTGTCACCCACGGAGTCGATCACACCATAATGCAAGGCAATCGTCCTCTCACTCTCCCACACCCAAGAATAAAAGAGGCACATGCACTAGAGTACTCTCTCTCTCTCTCTCTCTCTCTCTCTCTCTCTCTCTCTCTCATACAAAGACACGACAAGAGCTCTCATAGCACAAAGTAGGATTGTGTCTTTCCATTATGAGAAATTGCCTTATATACAACTGGCCCTTATTCAGACTTAGGGGCCCAAAACTTACTAAAGCCTTGGCTGGGCCAGTATCTCATAATGTAAAACCTTTATAGTGCCGTTACATAACACTTATTAATGTCCTCAAATGGAGGAGCATCTTTGTTAATCCCAAATGGGATTAACATCCCCCCTACCTGATGTAGGTTCTATCCTCAGAACCTGTTACCTAGGTCGAAAGGACTAGTCTCACCAAACTCATGTCTGTAGAGGTTGTGGCGTGATTGAAGCTTTTTTAGGATTCTTCTGAACGTTGAGTGGGAAGTCCAGAACCCGGTGTCTATCATATTTTCGAATGTGACATGCATGTATCTTGGTAGACACCTGAGGCAATAATAGTAGAGCATCATCCCTCGTTCCTCTAGGCCATGTATGAACTTGGCAAATGATATGTAACTCCTCACTTGAAATGGCAAATCAAGATAACGGCCATGAAGCCAGAGTGATAGGATATGAGCAGATATCGCACGATCAGCGTCTGGGATGGAGACATAGTGATGTCGACGACGAACGAAGATGGTGGGAAGCACGGCAATCGTAGGCAGGGTAGAAGTAGTAATGGAAACTCGTGTCATCCTACCAAAGCCCAAAAGTGTGGAAACACCTCTAAATGTGCTCAAGAATCCCACACTGCATGTGGAAAAGGCACCAATATGCTCAAATGGTCACTCAAACATGAACAAAAGCCAAAATAATGACTAAAAATACTCAGAATGAACACCCGTGCATGAACAAGGGCTAAGATGCACGTGTGAATGCCCAAAATACACTAAATGGCCAAAAGTGTGCGCATGAATGCCCAATGACTAGGGATGAGGTGTGAAAAACAACCAAAAATACACTAAACAAAAGCCAAAATGCATGTGTGAAAAATTGCCTCCTAAAGGATCAAAGCATGTGAACAACCCCAAATAAAACATCAACACGTGTGATACACCTCACATGTGTGAACAATCACCCAATATGCCCACACTACACATGAACTATCTCCACAAACTCAAGGCATGAGGAACAAACTCCATCACCGCATGTGAACACCCGTAACTCAATGCATACTATCATACGTGGGAACCACCACTAGCACAAGTAAGGGTCGGGTGTGGAAATGGCCAAGCGATAAATGGGAGATGTAAAAAAATTTGGTGGGAACAAGTTGAAAAATGGGCAAGATGGGATAATATGAAAAAGGAATGAAGGGACAAGATGTAAAGTAGATGGAGGGTGGTAATATAAGTGAGAATAGGGTTAAAACTAAGAAGATGATAGAAGAGATAAAAAAGAAACTACACGTTCTTCTTTCTCCCTCTCAACATTTGAATCTTCCCCTACCCTTTCTTTCACACAAGAAGGCTTCCTCCTTCTATGCTTGGTCTGAGAACTCTTCAAGCTCAACGAGGCTTCCCAAAAACCCACTGTGTTAATCATTCTGCTGCCAAGAGCTGCAAAACTAGGAGACGTTGAGCTGCCTGCTTGAAATGATGCGTATTTTTTTATTATTTTTTTAAAACATTGTTTTTTTCCCCACTCTCTACTGAGCCTCTAGGAAGGCAATGCAGCGCCTTCTGTTGGAGGGAGCCGCATGTTGGACGGCCAGAGGCTCTCCTTCCAGGTCACCACCAGCACGACGCGGCAGGCTCACTAGCAGCTTCTGTTGGAGTCGCCTGCTTAGACGGCCATAGCCTCTCCTTCGAGGTTACATCATCGCGCGACGGTAGGACTCTCACCAGCAGTATGCGCCTCTCACCTGGTTACGCTAAGTTGCGATGAGTTCTCACGAGCATACTACTACTCTCACCTGGTTACGCTAAGTTGCGCGATGAGTTCTCACGAGCATGCTACTACTCTCACCTGGTTACGCTAAGTTGCATGTGCGCTTAATGAGCTGGTTACGCTTAGTTGCCTATGCACCTGATGAGTTGGTTACGTTCAGTTGCCTATGTGCTTGATGAGCTAGTTACGCTTAGTTTCCTGTGCACCTGATGAGCTGGTTACGCTCAATTGCCTGCCTTCTATTAGAGTCGCATGCGCTTAGTTGGAAATGTACCTTCAAAATGTGCAAAATGCCTGCCTTCACCAGTAGCACGCTCATCCTGCAGGTCAGCCAAGAGAGCCGCTGCTAATGTGCAGCTATTGCGTTTGTTTGCTTATGCTCATGACCCAAGAAGGCTGAGCTATGGCAACCTTGATTACCTTGTTGTTGTTGCATTTGTTAGAGCCACCAGCATGCCTGCCCTGCTCACAAGCATAGCTAGAGTGTCTAAGATTGAGTAAAGAACCCGCCTGCACTCACAAGCAGTTGCTAGAGTGTCTAAGATTGAATAAAGAACCCGCCTGCACTCACAAGCAGTTGCTAGAGTGTCTAAGATTGAATAAAGAAGCTGCTTGCGTTGCTCGAGAGTCGCCTGCTGAGTGTTAGGTTTGTTTCTCAGGTTATATCCTCTCTCACTGCTTTGCTTCGTTTTGAAAACCATGCTGAGCCTCATAGAGGCGATGAAGCCTTGCTTGTTTATTTTCTTTTTGAATGCTTTATATAGCATTTAAAGCTTCCAATTGTTTCTGCAAGTCATCCAAATCTCCATTTTCTGAAACAATCATCTGCTCTAATAGGATTGCTTATTTTCTCAAAGAGCTAAAGGCAGATCATGGTGCAGCCATGGTTGTGTCGAAGCTGTATAGTCTCAAAGGTTTCTGCAGTAGTAGGAGTTGGTGGGGCTGAGAACAACTTGGTGTGTGCTCACACTAGTCTCAACTATGATCAAGCCTTTGCTGTCATCCAAATTAAGTCCAGTGCTAAAATTTACCTCAAAAAAGAACCTCCAATCCTTGATGTTCTTGCCAAACTTGACAATAGCAGCTTTCTCTGTCTTTAGGGTGTCTTTTTGATTGAAATACATGGATGTCTCCTTCACCCTTGCATTGGAAAGTTTGTCCACAGTTTTGATTAGAATGTTCAAGGCTGTGTCTTCAACAACTTCTAGCAGTAGGATAAATGCCCTTTCATCAACCTTTCTATGCATACATGTAATTGTCTACACATTTGTTCATCATACATGGATTCAAACTGTTTACATAGATGGATTCAAACTGTTTACATAGATGCATTTCACTGGTTTCTTAATGCACGCATTCAAACTCTCTGTAAATTTGTCAATCTTGGACTGATTCAGACCATTCTTGCTAGACATTCATCAAGATTTGCTTGCAACTACCTTGATTACTCTGTTTAACTTGTTTGCTAGATATCTAACATGATTTGTCAATTCCTGCAACTCTGATGTATAGCAATAGAATCCCTTGGTGTAAATGTAACACATTGGCTTGCCAATGATCACCATTCAATTCTAAGAGGGATTGCTATACCTTTGAACTTTCTTGCAAAGATCAACTTGCTGAACACTTTTTTCTTGCACAGAAACAAGAAAATCAAGGATATAATGAAGTTTAGGACAAATATCACTTATTACTGATGTAAAGTTTTGCACCAATCTTGCTTAAAACACTTAAGTTCTTCACTCTACACTATTTTCTTAATAATCTTTATGGATTTTCTTCATATTCTTTGCACTAACTGTCAGTGTTTCAACAAGAAACTCTGCACAGCTACATAAAACTTTGCACAAACTTTAAGAAACTGCACAGACTTCAATGAACTAGAGTAATCTTCAATTTTCTGCACAAAATTTGCAACTGTTATAATAATCTACACCATAACTCTGTTCTGCACAACAATCTGTACTCTGCAGTCTTTGAAAACTGCAATGAAACTTCTGCAAAACTGCTTCAGCAACCAAGCTTCTTGTAAATCAGCTCCAAGAACTCCAAGATTTTGGAAAATAGGACAGAAATAGAGGCTTAATGGATTAATAATTGAAACTGTAAGCTCTCTAAGCAAGATAATGCAAGAAAATCTCTCAATTTTGGTTGCTAAAATCTCTGTCAACCCTAATTCGAAAATCAAGATCAAGAAGATTAAGAAGTTCAAGAAATCAAACAGTAAACTGGATTAGGGTTCTGAAAATAGTATTTGATGCAAATTCAAAAATGATTAACATAAATTCCTTTGCTAATCTTATCAAACAAGAAATTAGCAAATCTGAAAACTTTGTGAAAATCAATTTTGAAAATGATTAACACTAATCACGCCCTAAGCAAGGACCTAAGCCAAGAGCTCTGATACCAATGCAATGCAGGAAACCTAAGGGATCTGATACCAATGCAAGCAGCTATGGAAGTGTGGTGTGTTAACCTCTCACCTAAAGGAAGCTCATCATAGGGAGCAATACCTAGACCACTCATGGGAGTGCATGATCCCAATACATAATAGTAATATATGATAAAAGGTCATAAAGTGAGTAAAAGATCCCAATACATGATAGTAATCTCCTATTTATACCCCTAAGACCCCATGTGCCCCACATGTGTAAATGGACCCTAACCCCGTGTGCCTAGGCCCATCCCCATGTGCATGTGCACCACTAGGACACTTTGTTACATCGTCATCATCATCCTCTTTTCAAGCCATCGCCTTCCTTGCCTCTTTTTTGGCTTCAGCCAAAGCCTTATTTTGTTTGCTTCTTCTAGCCTTAGTAAGTTTAGGCGGATAAAATTCTTGAAGAGTAGATTTCTCTTCACGTTTCCCTTCCAAGGTGATCTTACTCAACTCCTCACCCCAATTCTTAGAGAACTCATCGTGCACCTTAGTGACCTCGAGATATCTTAGCCATTGGGCATCCGTGGGTTTACTTTGTAATAACAAGCCATTGAGTCAAGCGATATACCTCTTTTGCTTTTGCCACTTCCTGAGGCGTTTAGTGCTGTTTGCGACCTTGCGGCCCAAGCACTTCTGTGCTTAAGGCTTCATCCTCTGTTTCCTCTTCCATGAGTTGCACATTCACCATGTGTATGGAGGTAGTAGGAATGGTTCTCGATTCAACATACTTTGTTCCTCTGGGGGTAACACATGCATGGTTGCAAGTACATGCATCCAGTTTTCACTAAAGTTCGGAGGTGGAAGCGACACATACATCTCGTTCTCTTCCTCTTCACGTGAGTGTTCTTTAACTGGTTGGCAAACTTGTAAGGATGTGATTCGTTCTCTTCCTCTTCACGTGAGTGTTCTTTAACTGGTTGGCACACTTATAAGGATGTGATTTGTTCTATTGTGACCGAATCATCTCTAATTTCCTTTCTCTTAGCAACTCATTCTATGGATACAATTATCCCTAGCCTTGTTAGCCCTCAATTTCGCTTCATGGTTGCGTTGACACTCCTCTACAAGGGCCTTAGCTTCTTCGAGCTTTCACATTTCCTCCTCCGAATTTGGATATTCTCCAACACTCTCAGGGGTCGCTAGTCTCTCCTTTGTGGTTTCATGTTCCTGCTCATCCAGTCTCGGCAATAGATTACCTCCTTCCTCTGGCTGGGTGGAGACGGTGTCAATGGAATCTTCCTCAGATCCATCTTGAATTACGACCAAGGTGTCACCCTTGTCCACTTTTTTGGCTCTTCGCCTTTTCCTAGCCTTAGAAGTTGTAATACCCTCTGGGTTTTTCCTTTTGTCCACTTGTTTGGCTTGTGTGCGCGTCAGAACATTTACTGGCATGATATTTCTAGGCTGCACACTTATATTCCTAGGTTAGATGTAGAAGCGTCACCATTGGTGCGATAAGGGCAATCCTTGATTAGATAATCAACCCACACTTGACACAGGAAAGAGTGGGCATGGTGTGGGTTTGTGGGTTGATTAGATAATCAACCCACACTTGACAAAGGAAAGAGTTGGCATGGTGTGGGTTTGTGCCGCTAATTAGTTGAGAGTAACCAGTATTAGCTACATTTTTTGGAGGACACTCTGCTACTTGATGAGGTCCATTACAATGAAAACATTGTATGGGTCCTCTTCTCATACTCGAGTTTATGTCTTTTCCCTTCCACTGTACCGTGGTTTGAAGCATTGGTATTAGCGTGCTATTTTGTAGGACATAATACTGTGGTGTGATCTCAATTGGTTCCTCGCCATAGTAGTCGTTATTCACTTCTACTTCGCGCATCGCCTCCCCATCTTCCAAGGATTCTTCAATCAACACCTGGTTAATCTTGGTGTATGGTGGCTGTGATGGTAGAACAGGTGGAGATAATGGAATCATCTTGTTCATCCTGAACATTCCTCTTGGTAAATAAGACGCATTCGGCTGCCCTCCCCGCAGCCACATTGGGTTGCATTGGTGGTGCCGGTAAAGCTAATGGAACTCTAGGTGCCTTACAATTGTGCTAAGGGTTGGATCCTCAAGTATCTGGACATGGCAGTATCGTGGTTCCCTGGTCTTTAACAATGAGCACAATAGAGCAACTGGCTTTGTCTTAGGTGAGAACATTCAGTGCTCATATGATTTTGTGTACAGATTGAGCACCAAATTAACTCTCTCCAAGGGTAGAGATGGGCATTCCTGGATGCTTCCCTCCCATCCCTGGTTTTTAGCTTCTCCAAGATGGCAGTACTGAGTTCTTCAACTGTCATGTTGCCAACTTGCTTGTTTTTAGGTCCCGAGTCTTGATGACTAGAGACTCATGATGTTGTTACTACCGAAGCGGTCTTGGCATCTTCTGGCTGTAGCAACTCATGCATGTTATCTTCATACTCGATAGCCAACTTACAGCAAGTATCTAGAGTAGTCGGTCAAGCTAACACCAAATAATCATGCATCTTATGATCTCATACTCCTCTTCGGAAACAGGCTGTAGCAACTCATGCATGTTATCTTCATACTCGATAGCCAACTTACAGCAAGTATCTAGAGTAGTCATTCAAGCTAACACCAAATAATCATGCATCTTGTGATCTCATACTCCTCTTCGGAAACAGGCAATAACTGATAATTATTTAGCCTTTACCTCAATTTGCATCTTGAGTTAAGGTACTTGAGTCGAGAAACATAATCCCTCATGGATTCATTTTCTTTCTGCTTGATGTTATGGAGCTGAGCCACGGGACTCCATCTATCACCATTTAAGTCAAGAAACATAATCCCTCATGGATTCATTTTCTTTCTACTTGATGTTATGGATCTGAGCTACAAGACTCCATCTATACCACTTCGAGCGAAGCTTGGTATTAACACATTCTTAAGTCGAGTGAAATTGACTTTGTCCTCAGGCTATAAGGTTCGATACCATTGGTGGGCCTTCCCCTCTAGAGTTGGAGAAAAGGCATGTATCATGGTCACATCATTCACTGGCCCACAAGTTTCACATGTTAACTCAAAGATCTCTAGGTGTTGGATTGGGTCCCCATATCTTGGGAACTTTTGCATGAGTTTCAAAATGATGTGCGGCTTCATCGGAGACGGTTTGGATTCAATCAAGGGTAGTGCCCACTTCCCTAACCATGCCTTTGCCCATTTCCACGATCATACTAAAAAATCTGCCCTTGTGGTGGTCATATTTAAATCTACGTGGGGACCCACTATTAACCTTCGAGAGAAGCTATATGCCCCCCTACCTAGACCTCGTCCTCTACCTGCATAGGTCCTTCTGCCCAATCCGGGTCTACGGTTGGGTCCGGGCAATTCCTCATCGCATGGCTCATCATTAGCGGCTTTAGCCCGCCTTTATTGAATTAAGAGTCCCATGCTTTGCAAGAATGTGGGATTATTGATCATTTCATTTATCTCCTCCCATGTGTAGAGCCAATCCTCTTCTCCTACAGATGCCCTAGGTTGATTGTCTACTTCTTCTTGCATTCTGAGGTCTTCCTAAGCCTTGGTTTCCTCATCTAATTCCAATCCCCATGTTATCCATGGCATTCCTAGATGTTTCTACTTCCTTGCAATATAACATAAGTAAATTATTGATTTCCCTCCATTTCGCCGTCCGCCATTCTACACGTATCGAGCTCTTGCCTTTTTAAGCTTAGAAGTGGCAATTAATGCTTTGCTTTAGCCATCTTAATGTCAACCTCCACTTCCTCAGATGTGGGGAAGAATATTTGACCTATCTTGATAGCAATCTCCTTCTCGCCTAACCCTAGGAGTAATTCCACTAAGTCTCAAGGTATTAGTGTTCCTGGGGCCAAATGTTAGGGCTTGTAAGGTGTTGTTAAGTCCAGTTTTGGACCATGTCCCACGCTCATTAACGGACCCTTGTCCACAGATTGAGCTTCATCTTCTGTGCCGGGTTGGAGACCAAAGAATCCACTGGCTATATCAAATATTCCACTGGATTTTGCAAGAGAAGCGGGCTTCCCTTCCTCTCCAAGTCCGAAGAACCTTAGTCTTTCTTCCATGGATTCTTCACCTCTAGTTTCTACAGTGGTCAAAATTCTTCAAGCTGCAACATCCAATTGAGTGCTCACCAAAGCGACCTGAACCAACACTTTTCTGGTAGGAAGATCCTGGGTAATTAAATGCACTATCGTCCGGGTAGGGTCATCTCCTATAAGTTTTCCTGACCTCAAGTGCATGAGAAAACACTTCAGCAGGCCAACTCACTACTCCAACATTTATGCTCAATTATCTGATGTTTCACATCGTAAAATGGGTTTCACGCCATGGATTGGTTCTCACGTTGTGAGATGTATTTCACGTCATGAACCGCTTATGTTTCAAGCCTTGCAATTTCAAGCTATATTTGTAGTAACCTGAGTCGGAGAGATTACTATAGTGCACTTATGACTCTCGCTTGCCCTTGATTTAACAATCCTTCAATCCATGAACTCAACTTGTTTCACGTCGTGGAGATGGCAGATGTCTTTCACATCGTGCATTTCACTTCGTGAAATGGATCCATTTCACGAGATAAGATTTCTTTAGTTTCCTTGTGTCAGTGATGTCAGGATAAGATGCACTAACTTTAATAAGGCAATCCCAAGATTTTCGGCACTAAGACAGGTAGGATCTCACGCCATGAAATGCAGTTGCATTTCACATCATGAAATGCTTTCTTGCACTTTCACACGTTTGGCAATCAAGACAACAGAATGATTTTTTGAGTGATTTGGAGTTTGATTTCCCTACCTAATGAATCTAGAATGGTCATGCCTAGCAAAAGGAATGTAATGCAAGTTACAAACACGACCAATGGGTCCTGATTTTTGTGATTTTTTGAAGACAAAAACAGAAAAAGGATTATCACCAGCTGCTAACTCACGACAGCAAAATTAGTGATAAAAACAACAAAATCAAAGAAAACCCAAGTGTTGCGTTTCTCCAAGCATTACCGAGTACTCACACACACTTCAACACACAAAATTTCACAACTAACATAATTCCTTCACTTCAACACAAACCTTATCCACACAGTTTTTCACAATGCACTTCCATAATGCAAAGGCAACAATGAATCTTGCATAGTGGGAGCTGGACCTCTAAGAAGATGGAAGAAACAATGGTGGTTTCCCCGGTAGCGGTGCAAAAAATGTTATAGCCTACTGCACCTCCCAAGACAACTCTACACATTCACCAATAAAACAAGTAATAAACAACAACCATCGTAGGGTACTTACCAATGTTCCAAGCTCACGTCCCTTGATGCTCTCCAAGATCACTTGTAGAAGCTCCAATCCTCCAATCTCTTCCTCCACTCTGTCATCGTCTCGCAGAGTCGCTTACACCACAATGCAAGGCAATCGTCCTCTCACTCTCTCACACCCAAGCATAGAAGAGGCACATGTACTAGAGTACTCTCTCACACCCAAGCATAGAAGAGGCACATGTACTAGAGTACTCTCTCTCTCTCTCTCTCTCATACACAAGACAAAACAAGAGCTCTCATAGCACAAAGGGGGATTGTGCTTTTCATTATGAGAAATTTACTTATATACAACAGGCCCTTATTCAGACTTGGGCACCCAAAACTTACTAACTAAAGCCTTAGCTGGCCAATCTCTCATAATGTACAACCTTTATAGTGTCGTTACATAACACTTATTAATGTCTTTATTAATCCAAAATGGGAGTAACAACTTGAAGCATAAGCCTTTGCTTCTTAACTCATCAAACTTTGGGTCATCCATCCTTTAAGTTTTGTTGAAGGTTTGAGAAGTCTTCTAAACAAAACCATTACCTTTCTTTGCATCATTTTGGACTCCACTCTTGGGCTGTCCACTCCCATAAATGGTAGGAAACCTAGAAATGGAAGAGAGTGATGTAGGAAGAGAGTTTATACCCTTATTAGAAGAAATAATGGATGGCTTAGATGAGTCATTCATGAGTAAAGCGGCTTGTGATTTTCTGTATTTGGGCCCATAAAGCTCTACCAACCTCATAGGCTCCTTGATGGTGCTAGGTCTTTATGCCGATACCTCCACCTTGATGTAGGAATAGACCATGCACAAACTTCTTCATGTACTCATTGAGTCCATCCACAAACATAGAGAGTTTCATGAATTTTTGGATGTACTCTCTAACCAATATGCCCTTTTGTGAGAGTTCATACCGTTCTTCATGGTATCAGTCAAGAACTAAAGACAAATGCCATATTCATCTCTCTCTTCAATTCTTCCCAAGTATGTGGCATAGTCTCTTCTTTGACCAAATGTCTCCACCATTGATGGGCATAGTCTTCCAAGTGCAAGGATGCAAATTGCACTTTATCCTGCTCATTCTTTGGATATAGCTGAAAATATATCTCCATTTTGTTTATCCATTCCTCCAATTCATGTAGAGTTGATCCTTCACCCTTTAATTTAAGGAGTGAGACCTTAACATCCTTAGAAGTGGTAGATGATGCATTCTCATGATGATTAGAGGGTTTGTACCTTTGCATTTACATATATGGTCCCAAGAATTTTGTAGAATCCTTGTACTCCTTCTTTGGTAAAGTTTGGCATTTCCATCCTTCAATCATGAGCTTCCCTTTGCCTTTCAGTGAATGACATGCTCCCAATCATGTTCAACCACATCATCATCAACATACAACTCTTCTCCAAATATGGAAGATTGATTTTCCTTGGAATGTGAAGATACTCTTTTGGGTTCTCCAAGGTTTGGTTCCAAGTGTTTAAAGCGAGATGTATGCTGCTTTCCATGTAGTTGAGAGGGGCCCGCTTGGAAAGATGTAGGCCTAATTTCCTTCATGAGAGGTCTTCTAGCCTTTGCCATGAATCCACTTGTGGCATTCTTTGTAAGATTTTCATGAGTAACCCTTGTAAAAGCCTCTTACATATGTTGCTTACCTTCTCTTCAGTCTTCAAAAGAGATCCCATGAAAGGGTTGCTTGTCTTCTTTGATGACCACCATGACCATCATCATGCTTAAGTTGAGCCATTGGTTGGGCTAACTTTTCTTCCATCAATCCAATTCTTGTAGCCATAGTGTCAAATTTTGCACTCATTTCCACCCTTATAGCCATGGAATCAAACTTTGCATTTATCTCCATCAACATTTGGAGAAGAGTGTCATTTGAAATAATGTGTAAGGATTGGGGAGTATACTTATGGGAACTTCCAACATTCACTTCTTCTTCAACCTCTCTTGAAGATCGCCCCAAATTCTCTTCTGGTACTTCCATGTTACCATGTTCCACCATCTCTTCATCCTCTATATCCTTGGAGTTTAATGCATTCTTCCTTAGCCTTCCTTTAGGCTTGGGTAGCATGAAAATTTACTGCTTTGGGAAATTGGCTATAACTTGGGGTAGGGATCTCGGATTGGGGAGATCTAATGCTTGATAAAAATCTTATCCAACCATGCAAAGACCCAATTAAGATGAGGTGCCCTAATATCCTATGTTTTGGGGTTCACATGTATATAGACTAAAAATGGAAATTAGGCTATAGAATACTCAAAATCCACCAGATTTAGATAAAACTTAGTGTGTGAGCTCATAATGATGAGTACTAACTATGCCTAAGAGGGTTTGACCAAAGTTAAAGCACAAGTATGCTTTATTTTGACTTTTGGTCAAAGTCAGCTGCCTAGGTTTGACTACCCCAATGATGTTGAAACAGAGAGATTAAGGGCTTGTTGTGTAGGTCTAAGGGAGTACTATGAGCTTATGTAAGCACCTAAATTTCAATCCTAATGTTCTTTGACTAAATTAGGGTTTAGTACCTTTGCAGGAATTGTTAAGAATGGTTCCATTGTGCTCATATTGCACTCCAACTTGCAATGCATTGCCTCTTCCTCTCCCCAAGTGTAGTGATCATGAAAAGAAACTCCATTCATTAATTGTGTGACATCAATTCATTCCATACATTAGAATTTTTAGAGAAATTTTATCGTAGTCTCCTTTGTATTGTGGATGAAATTTCAATTTCCCAAGTAATCAAAATGACATTCCCACAATATCCTTTGCATTTGCCAATGCACTTATCATATCAAGGCATAATTGACCATCATTGCATAATGCATTTGGCATCATTTTCATTGCAAAGCCAATCCATTATTGCAATTCATGTGCACCACATAGTGTTGGCCATTATGATCTCTTGCTTTCCATATGTCGTTGAAGCTTGAGTGTCGATGGAGTGTTGCTTTGCTAATCTCTTAGCCAATCCTTCTCACCTCCTTACCAAAGTTTGAAATCCAATGGTAAGAGTCGAGGCCATGTCTTAAACACCATGTACCGAATCCCCCTTTTGTACCACTTTAGCAAGGCATGAAGGGTTTAAGGCACTCTCTACCCTTGGCCTCTCCAACCAAATGCCAAGGGTGCCCTCGCAACATATATCCTCACCATGCCACACAATTGAAGTACAAAATTGATTTGCAAAATGGATGGTGTAGGCTACTCACAACATGGCACTTATAATTGTATACCTCAATCACTTGATACAAGAAGTTAATGCCGGTGATGAGGTTTGATTCAATGTCAAGTCCACTTCTTCATGATTCTTGTCTCCAATGCTTGAAGTTGCTTTCTCCAATGGCTTATACACTCTCAAGTCTTCACTTGATGCAAGCTTAGGTCTTCATTTGATGCAAGTAATCTCCCAAATGTAACCATAGTGTGGCATATGCATATAGTATGTAAATGCATATAGTATGTAAATGCAACCAAATGAAAAAGCATAGTGTGGCATATGCATATAGTATGTAAATGTAAATGCATATAGTATGTAAATGCAACCAAATGAAAAAGCACAATACCTCAAGATCCCAAATGATAAGGTGAAAGAGAGCATGTACGGTGAATATTATGCAAACAAGGCTTGATCATAAGTGTATTATATTTAAAGAACCCCTAATGCTCGTGAAATAGATTGTTCAATCCATTGACGAAAAAGAGATGCGACATTTGCCCCAAATTCACTATGGATGATGTAAAAAAAGATATTCCCCATATTAAGCATGATGATTAGGTTGATAAGGATTACCATTATATGCATTAACCCCAAAAGATTCCATAGATTCAAGAAAACCCCCAAAAGTAAAAATAAAATCAAGATTTAGGTCAAAATTCGATGCATAGTGATTACATATGGTCATCATTGAGGCATGGAATAGCTCCCAATACATGTAAATGGCATAAGTAATTGTCCAATTACAGGGAATTAGGGTTATTATTATGAAATCCCCAAATGCATCACTTAAGAGATGGAGAAATTAGATTATGTAGAAGCTTGATCAAAGCTTAATCATGAGTAGAAGCTTGATAAGCACTACTAAGCCACATCATGCATTTTCCCTTCTCCATTAAATCCTAAGAAAATGTGTAGCCATGTTTCATCCTTATAAGCATGAAAAGAAACGTCAATCACTTCTGAAGGCATAATGTGCCTATTAGCATGAGATTAAAAGATGGCACTTCATGATTAGTGGCTTGAAGAGCTAAGTAAAACCTTCATGGAAACGCTGCTTGGTGCACGATGGCCATGAGGCTGCAGGAGAAGAAAACAATGTCGTTTTGCCTTGTTGTTAGTAGTAACAAGCTCTCAAACATCAAGAAATGACATTATGGAACAAGCTTGAGAGGTTATGAAGCTTCAACCTTGTGAAAATTACTCTAATGATGGCGGCGGCATGCGCTACTTCATCGTGAGATTGTAGGGACCTGTAGCCGTCGTCTTGCACCATTAGCAACACTAATCAAGATTAGTGAAACTTCCCCCAATTTTGGTCCTTGATTTTCAAATTAGGTGCGGGATACCCAAAATTTGGTCCTCAGTATACCCATGGCCCTAAAAGCTTAGTAAATGAACAAAAAATAAGAAATTTATCCATTCAAGGTCACCATGTCCATCATCTTCTTGATTAAGAAAATTCAAAAAATCAAGAACAGTCAAAAGATTTTCAAGAAAATTCAAAAGAGTGGATCAAAAGCAAGTCTCAAATACCAATTGAAATCCAAGAATCAAGAAATCAAACACACAAAAGACCAATTCTAGCATCCATTTGAAACACATGAGAAATACATGAGATTGTGAAGAAAATAAAGAAAATCCATATGCACATGTAGCAAAGGAGGACTGTGCATAAGGCCTAAGTGATTTAACCTTCCACCATGAGGATGGCTATCAAGCTTGCCATGAGTCCTAGACCATGTGTGGTCATCTCCAAGAAAGGAGCCAAGTGTACATGTAGATGTTCAAGTGATGAATGACTAAAAGATCCCTACAATGAACCCAAGGCCCTATTTATAGTAGCCTTTTTCATGGCCTATTATTTACATGTTTTTGACCTTAGCTTCATTACATAATGCAATTATAATTTTGATTTTGAAAAGCAGCCTTTACTTTAAAACGAGAAGGAATCATGTCAAGACGAAGAGCATGTGCAAGATGTTTTTTCATTTTAAGTAGAGTGTGTGGTGAAAAAGAATGAGGATCAAGGTTAGGAGTACCTTCTTGATCAGATTTACATTGAACTCGTTACCATCAGACTCTAGCTCATAGTCATCATAGTAGAAGTCTTCTTCTTTGTCATCAAACTTTAGTATTTTTTTAAAAATTGTAAAATAATTTGTAAGATGGTAATTTAAGAATTGCATTGAACTCATTACCATCAGACTCTACCTCGTAGTCGTCATAGTAGAAGTCTTCTTCTTTGTCATCGAATTTTAGTGCTTTTTTTAAATTGCAAAATAATTTATAAGACGGTAATTTAAGAATTACAAAAGTAACCAACTTATCTATTTTTGGAGTGACTAAAGTTTCTCTTGAATGGTCGGGAGTAGAGGATTCATGATGAAAGATGTGGAAATATAAAGGTTGCAAATTTTAAATGTGGGAAAGAAAATTTTCTGAAATAATAATATTTAGCTCATCTGATGCATGGCCGAGCAATAAAGTGTCATCAATGTGCTTGAATTTGAGGAGTTGGCAAAAGATTCAAAGTAGAGCTCGTATGTTGAAAGCTAAATAGCCATGGTTCTAGAAATCTTCAAAATCTCGGGAATATTGCCCAAAAAAGACAAGTTTGACATAGAAAATAACTCACGAAATAACTCCTTGACGCCGAAATAATCCAAGTGAATACACGGTGAAGAAGTCTTGATTCCCATTCGTTGGAAGGGCTGTTTTAAATCGTAATCTTTGAAGCCAATGATGCTTGATGCAAGAATATAAATTATCGATGTCGAAGAATTTGAGAAAAAGGGATGTTCAAAAACTCTTTAGAAATGTCTAAAATTTTGTCGAATAGTCATGCCCAAGATTTGGCCACTTGCTACAAATTTTGCTTTTGTAAAGTGGCCTCTCTTTTTCTCCTTTTTTTTTTGTAGGCTATGAAGGTTGTGGAGCTTAAAGAAAATAGAAGCTCTAAAAGCTTATAATAGATAAAAGCTTTTGAAGGTTACAAGCCTTTAAAGGCTTATGATAATATGAGGCTTTAAAGCTTCAAAGCTTAAGCTTTTGAATTAAAAAAAGAACGTTTCTTCATCGTTGCTTGCGTTGTGCACAACAAAGAAAAACAAGGAGGAGGCCAAAAAAAAAATCTGCAATTTTATTTCGCTAAATCCACCATTGCCCTTGATGCCATGATTGCAAATAATTGCAAGCTTATATAATAGATTATTCTCCAATTAATTGAAAGAAAGAACTGCTGCCCTGTTTATTGAGAAGAAAAGAAGGGAAAAAACTTGAACCCTCCATTGTGGATATTGAGCAGACACACTGCTTAGCAATTGTGAGAATAGGCCCCTGATCTCTTCAATGTGCTGATTGCATCCATACAGTCAGATTATGATGAGGATTAAGATTCCTGAAAGTGGTTTTGGGAAAAAGAAGGGTGGTTTTGGGCTTCACATAAGTGGTTTTTGAGGAAAAGGTGAGAATCTCTCTATGCCCTTGATTCCAATCTCCATCCGCTCATAAATTTCCCATAAACCTTCCAAGCTTTGTCCACGAGTTCTTGAGCTTTTGTCTTCTTTATTCTTTGGATTTTTGTGAGCTTCTTTCTATTCTTCAAGTCTTCCACTATCACGAGACCTCCTCTACTTCTTGAGGAATTAATCAAACTCACAAAACACGAGACCTCCTCTACTTCTTGAGGAATTAATCAAACTCACAAAACACATCAAGGATTAAACCATAGAATTGAATCAAATTGACAAGATTGAGCATAAAATCAAATAAAAACATGAGATAGAGTAGACATCACCATCAACACAATATTGGGTGTAATCTTGTCGGCATACTCCCACTTCTTTAGTATTTATGTCTTTATTAACAAAAATAGCCCACATGCCAAAAAACACTTTGCATGCTCTTGCATGGGCTTGTCCTTAACATAAAATAGGAGTTGCTTTTCCAAAAGCTTAAATAAATCCTCCCTATCCAAATCACTAAGGAAAAATACATATAAGCCCCCAAGGGCTAGTTCAATGTGCAACCAAATCAATAGATCCATGCCCATGTATAACAAAAGTGGGTGGCTAACAAAATAAAAAAAATATCTCATAGTAAATACCACGGCCAAAATACCAAAATAATTGGCTATCCCACCAATGCCAAATACTAAAAGGAAAACCTTCTCGGTAATTGCTCACGCCAAATCACTGCCATCATCACCCAACCATACCAACTTATGAGCACAAAGCTCGTCAATCTCACCAACCTACAAGTTGTCATGCTACGAACATAGTGGTAATTATTCATCCCCAAATTAACTCTGAGGGATAGATGGACAAACCGTAACATTTAAGAATAGTTTCTAGATTCCTAGAGGGTGATAAGACTCACTCTAATGTGCCTTTAAGTATAAATAGCAATCCCTAGCTTCATACTTCACATATTCCATAAGTGTATATCCAAACTAGGCTATTAGAAATAAACTGCATAGAGCACTGGTAATCCTCAAACATGTTTTTCTGGTAGATTATGAAGGAAGGGCTCTTCATCATCAAAGAGGTCCTAAGATTCCATAAGTGCCCTAAAGTTAAGAACTACGTGATAAATAAGAAACTCAAACGCATCATTAAGCTCATGAAGTTCTACATCCCCATGGAGTATGGCCATGATAAAAGTGGGTGCAGTGTATTTTGACAACTTTTTGGACATAAACTCTACATCATCATGGCTAATGACTAGATTTAGCACATTGTCAAATAGGCTACATGCTACTTTGGACACAATCGACACATAGAGTAGGTAGAATTTACTCTTGGACACCCTGTCTTAACATTGCAGGGACCGAACAGGGCCAAAGGTGAGCCCAGATGGCGACGTGGAAACTTGTTTATCTTTTTGGACCAAGTCTACACCACGGACGGTGGCACTAACTATGTGACTGATGTCTTACATGGTCATGTGACAGTCGACCCATATATATAAGCTAATATAGATACACCTTGGATGGTGGCACTAACTATGTGATCGTCGACTTATGTGGTCATGTCATGATCAACTCATATATATAGGCCTATATAGATACACTGGCCCTTTTCTCCACATAGCTCATCACTCATCATTATGAGTTTGCTCCCTAGTAGGTCACTACTTTTAAAGTGTCCACAAGAGAACGTTTCTCATTCTAGTAATAAAACTTATGGTGGATTTGGGTAGGAGACGATGGAACTAAATAAGCGAGGTGTTCCTTTGTCCATCTATAGTTTGCTAAGGTTTGTATTGGAGTTGGGCTTTCGTTGACTTGTGATTAGCATCTTGTCATTGCCCCTAGTTTGAATTTCCTTCATGTAGAGAAGCTCAAAATCAAGTTCCTACCAAAGAACACAAACTTAGGAGCGAGATGTTCCTTTGTCCATGTATAGTTCGCTAAGGTCTATATTGGACTTGGGCTCTGCTTGACACGTGATTAGTACTCATTGTTGCCACACTACATTTTACTTCATGTAGTGAAGCTCAATTAAGTTCCTATCAAAGAACATAAACTTAAGACTGATGGGGTCAAGACATAGCATTGTTTAATGCACTCCCCTCAAAGAGGGAGTTAATTCTAATAATTTGCCTTGATCAAAGGCATACAAATACACCTTGTTAAAAGGGAAAAATAGGGCTAAAATATGGGTCATTCAATGAGTGGGTCGGTTATAATATGCAATTTAGTGTAAATCCAATTAAGAAATCACACATGAAAAGCACATATGAATCGTTAAAATATGCAATGAGTGGGTCAATTATGATATGCAATTCAATGAAAATCCAATTAAGAAACACGAAAAGCACATACGAACTGTTAAAATTCACACAAAGTGCTTTGTAACATGTGAATTGTAAAGTGATATGCAAGAAAAGTAAAAGGGGGATGTGGAAATTTACACATGAATAGATGTGGATTGCAAAATTTTATTTCCACGCATGAAAAGAAAAAATGAATGGATGTGGGTTGCAAAAGTTCATGCATGAAATGTGATATGGCATGTGTTATATCCCATGTTGTGTGGACATAATGAGACTAGTGATTAGAGGCTAACCATGAAAGATCCTTGCCCCCTCTGCGCAACAAAATCGGGGGTGCTAACAGCCTCTCACTCGGGGCCTCGCCCATGGATATCCGGACAAGAGACTAATCCCTCGGTTCTTCCAAAACCGAACCTGAAAAAACTTCCCTCGCCCAGAAAGCACAGGCGATTCCTCCAGGATATTTTTATTCTAACGTAGTTAAGAGCCTTAACTAACCAAACTGATTCGATCGAACCTGTAAGTCACATGGTCAAATCAAGGGAGAAACTTGCACTTGGATCATGGAGACCAACGCTTTTTTCCTCATCGAGAGGCACAGCCGTTGATTCTTTTCCATAGGATAAGACTATCCGGGATTTACTTCATCTATCGTACCATAACAGAATTGAGTCTCATTTTAGGGATCCATCAATCCCCATCCAGTCCTATGGGTTAGACCACTGTAGTGATAGGATCCATTTAGGAATTTGGTTATGTTTTGTTCCGGGTACCAGGGAAAAGATTTCCCAGGCTCCTGGCTAGTGCTTCAAGTAGAGTTCAAGATAGTCACACCACTTACACACCCAATATGAAATTGCCTTTTTCACAGATTCAACTGTCTTTAAAACAATCTTTTAATGAAACCATAGCATCACTGATCATAATCCTCCAAAATATCCAGGTTGAATTCTAATTTCCAATCATTCTTTCATCGATGTATCTATGGAATCATTGGTAACCAAAACGCTCATCACCTGTTCACTCTCAGGGGCCTTTTCAATAGTTCCTAGCTCATAGTACCCGGCAATATAATCACGTAAGAAAATCCAGATGGACTCTCTGTTGAAGATTAGCAAGATCAACCAACAGATCCATATAAAAAAGCCATGGACTCATCCGTTGAGGACCAGCAAGGACAATCAACCAGATCCATGCCCGAGTTCAGAAAACAACTCTAACACCTTGTTTCATTTTCTTCCTTGACGCACGCGTGGGTATCTTCGGCGACCCTGAGCCCGAGCACCGTATGGTCAGTACCCTCTAGGATCCTTCGCAGGTCACCTAGCGCTTCACTCCATAGGCCGCTTCCTTGGTCCCTCATCCACTGTACCGGAAGCTCACCATTTAAATCGAACCGAGGCTGGTCAAGACCTCGGCCGACCTTGCTACGCGAGACGTCCTCCATCGACTCTCCGTCAGCTATTACAACTTTATCACTTTGGTCTCCACGACCTCATTCACAAGATGGTCAAAATGCTTTCCCAACATTCTTGACATAAAACAGTCATTTTAAAACAAGTCATAAATACAATTTCTAATGAACTCTCATCTTTCCACATTATTCCACATCATTTCTCGTTATTCCACATTCTTCTACATTAATTCACATTGCTTAATCCACATTCAATCATATGTATTCCCATCGTCCTTCATCCATTCTCATCCAATCACATTATATTACATCCCATCACATCTATCCACATCTATCCTCATCACATCTCATCCAATCACATTATATTACATCCCATCACATCTATCCACATCTATCCTCATCACATCTCATCCATTCTCATCTACCTATATCCACATCACATCACATCCATTCACATCACATCACATCTATTCACATCACATCTCATCCATTCACAAATACCTCGATCCACATCACATCACATCACATCACATCTCATCCATTCACATCTATCTACATCACATCCATTCACATCACATCTCATCCATTCACATCTATTTACTTGACATCCATTCACATCACATCTCATCCATTCACATCACATTCATTCACATCACATCTCATCCATTCACATCTATGCTGATTCACATCACATCACATCACATCTCATCCATTCACATCTATCCCGGTTCACATCACATCACATCACATTCACATCTCATTCATTCACATCTATCCCGATTCACATCACATCACATCGCATTCACATCTCATTCATTCACATCGCATTCACATCTATCCCGATTCACATCACATCCATATCACATCACATCACATCACATCTCATCCATTCATTCACATCTATCCCGATTCACATCTCATTCATTCACATCTATCCCGATTCACATCACATCACATCTCATTCATTCACATCTATCCCGATTCACATCACATCTATTTCACATCACATCTCATTCATTCACATCTATCCCGATTCACATCACATCACATCTCATTCATTCACATCACATCACATTCACATCCACATCCACATCCCTTTACATCACATCACATCTCATCCACATCCACATCCATTTAAATCACATCACATCTTATCACATCCACATCCACATCCATTTACATCACATCACATCTTATCACATCCACGTCCACATCCACATCCATTTACATTACACCACATCTTATCACATCCATTTACATCACATCACATCCTTTCACATATCCTCACATCTCATTCTCATCTCTTCATTCACATCCACATCTATTTACATCACCTCATATCCCATCCACATTCATTTACATCACACCACATCTTATCACATCCACCACATATTATCACATCCACTCACATCTTATCACATCGCATTCACATCTTATTCACATCTATTCACATTTAGTAACATTTTTTATTTTTGATACTGATGGGACTTTTCTAAATTTTTGCCAATTGCTTGGCCTAGTTAAAGGTACTTTTTCTCGACGGATATTTTCATATTCTTTCTCTAATTCTTAAGTGAAATATATTCAATATTCTTCTTTTGAGTAAAAGATTCATGGGATTTACAAAAATCAATTCTACACATATTTTCCAATAATGCTCAAAATTTCACTTTTGATAAATACTCATAATTTGAATTATGCTAAAAGTTCCTCTTTTTCCATTTAATTTCTTGGATCTCAAATATCATGGGAATTCCTCTTTTATCATAAAATAAATTTATCTAAAATTTCTCTTTAAATTCAAATAAAAATATTCATTAATTCAAATATGCCAAGAATTCCACTTTTACCATTTAAATGATTGAATTCCAAATGTCATGGGAATACCTCTTTTATCATTTAAATTTTCTAATACATAAAATAAATTTATCTAAAATTCTTCTTTAAATAAAAATATTCATTATTTTAATATACCAAAATTTATCTTTTTTCATTTAATTACATGGATCTCCATTATCATGGAAATTCCTCTTCTATCATAAAAATAAAATTACCAAAAATTTCTCTTTTCTTTAATTAATTATTATACATAAATACTAAAAATTAGTTTCTCATGAATTTGATGAAAATCATTCTTTTAGCATAGGATGTCCAATCCTAGAATATGGTAGGAAGTCCTCTTTTCACATTATGCATAAAAATGAGTTGTGTATTAATTTCTAAAAATTTTACCATAGCTTTGCTACTATTACTAATAATTTTTAATATTTCTAGAAAGAATAAGACTTTGTAATACAATTATGATAGAATACTATCCTTAGACTTAAATCCAATTGATGGAATTAAATCATAAGTTTATCATAATTTTATTAGCATAAAAGCATAAAAAAGCTATTTTCTTAACCTCTAGCTTAACAAGCTTAGAGATTGACTTTGAATTAAGAATTTATTAATGAGAAGCATTCATTTGCTAAAGAATTAGTCATAGGAATGACTATTCTTTTGAGGAGAGAGAGATATACATAAAAAGCATCCTAATTAAGCATAAAAACTAACTTTTTTGTGATTAATCATTAGAATTCTTATAGAAAGCTTGATTTGCATTGAAAACAATTAATTTGAAACTTCTCAAGCTTGAGAGGGGTTGAGAAGTGAAATCTTTTGAGAATATTAATGAAAACCATGAAATTACTTCTTACCTCTTGATTTGGCTTGCTTCTTTATCTTCAAAGGAAGCCCCCGACCAATCAATTGGTTTAGTACATTGAGAAGAAAGCTCCAAGGATTGTTGAAGAGAGAGAAGCTCCAATCTCTCCAAAAGTAGAGAATTTTTAAGGGATAATAGAAAATATCATTATTTTAATGTAATACTGGCATGGTATAGTTCACATATTTTTTTACAAAAGACTAAGGATCTATTTATAGGTGAGGGAGGCCACTAACCAAGTCCAACTGGGTTCTAGAATTTTCTAGGTTCAGTTTGACTCAATTTGGACAAGATTTGGACCAGTTTGGCTCCCTTTTTGATTTGGTTTGATACATGAGAGAGGAGAGATAAAAATATCACAATTTTTTTAAATTAAAAACTCATCCACATGTGTGAATTAGGCACCTACCTCAAGAGTCTCCTATTCCTTACCAAGGTGTCAAAAATTCAAAATATCTCATTTTTTTAGTAATATCTCTTAATTTTTAACTAATAAACCTTGTACTCAGTCCACTCTTCATCTTATGTGAGCATTTACTCTTTTTTTTGGGTATTTTCTTTTATTCTTTGGATTTATCTCATCCCAACACTTGGATTAATCCTATTGGCCCATAGGAACCTTAATTGGACCATAATCCATAAATTTTTGAAAATCTAGACCCTTAGGCTAAGGTCCCTTATATCATTTTTAATTGATTCCTAATGTACATTGGAAAGTTCATTTTGAACTTCTGTTTCAGGGGAAACCATTTTAGACACCAGGAGGATTTTTATATCCAAAGATATCTCAATTTTGGATTACCTCTCTAGGCCAAAATAGGGTAAAACAAGATCATTCTTCTATTTCAGAGAGGGGAATAATTACAAGAACAGAAGGGGAGGTTCTTACACCTTTACACCTCAAAAGCTGGAGGGAGGAATCTTACAAACCAGATAGTTTGTATAGCAGTGTGAACTAGTCATCATGGCTATATAGTTGGGGTTATGGCTCATTTAAGTGGGAGTTCCTTTGGAGAGCTCAAAGGGTCCCAACTAGTGGTGGTTAGCCCACTATTTAGCCATACTAGTGACAGCCCCATGAGGACTTTGGGTGCATGGTATCGGACCCGCATGCCTTGTGGGCACGGGCTTGCTAGGGTGTGCTCGTGTCTAGCTCGAAGGTAGGCTTACCAGTGCATGTGGTTTGGAGTTTGTGGTTGGGTGGGGAGTGCTAGGCTGAACAACCCCTATTCATTTCCCTTGTGGTTACATTGGTTCATATGGGGTGTTGTAGTGCCATGAGTGTGCTTCTCAAGCTATCAAATTTGTTGGTCTTGGGTAGACACACAAGAAGGTGGATACTTACTTCAGCATGCATGAAGGGTGAAAATGAACATATTTGAGAATAAAAAAGTACAAATGTGAAAAGTGAAAATGAGCACATCAAAAGTGATATGGCACACATGAAGTGAAAATGAGCACATCAAAAGTGAAAATGAGCACATCAAAAGTGATATGGCACACATGAAGGGTGATCTTGCACATATGAAATATCACGTGAAACATATGTATTGAGAAAATAAACGTGTGGTGGGTAGTGGTTGTGCACACATGAAAAGTAATTGTGCACACATGGATTATGAACTTGCATGCATACGAAGTGATTATCAACATGATATGGAACACATGAAGAACAATATTACACACCTGGAAAGTGATATTGCACATGATTTCAACTAATAATATGGGACTTAAGAGCATTCTTGACATGCGTGCACACGTGAAAAGTATCTTCCATGTATATGGAAGACAAGTGTATGTCCCCAAGTTCTGAACATATATAAATAGTTGCGAGGCTAGAATCATTAGCAGCCCATTATAATATTTTGATGTTTTGGGCATTAGGCACATGGGTTGTGAAATTTGAAACACGTGTAAGATATCTTCCACATACTAAGAAGATGGCTTATGATATGGGAACTTGAGAGTTCATTGGGTTTTGTTGGTGCTTTTATTTTATTATCCCCTAAATTTTTATCCATTGGATTTTTTTGAATTATACTAGCTAATCTACTACTCCTAAGGTATCTAATGAGTCGTATAGTACTTGCTTTTGAAAAATGAGCTAGGATAAATGCAAAGATTGAGTTTGCATAAACAAGAAAAACAAAGCACAAAGCAAGAAACTTAGCTTTCTAATAATTATGAAATTCCTCATCACTTTCTTGTAAGACATTCATTTGATTGTCCAATCCAATGCCTTGATTTTAAACTCAAAAACAACACACAAAACTCCAAAAGACAATCTCACTATGTGATTGGACATATGACGATCTTATACACATCCAAGCATAAAGACTGTAATTCATCCATCCATCTTGTATAAATATAATAAGAATGCTATGGGATGGGGTTAAAACTTGCATCCTCCACAATATTTTCAAAGTAATATCTCCAAATACACATCCTAGCTAATTACGGCTCGTAGTGCATCCTTGACACAAATGATAAAGCATTTTGAGTCGTCAACCAAAACTTAGAAACAATGGTTTTTTACTCCATTTTGCATTGCATTAGGGATTTCCATGCATTTGTACTCTAAGTCAAGATTTGTATTGGCATTAGAAAGAGCAAAATCCTTCTTATTGAATTTGAGTCTCTCTTATAAATTTGAAGGTAATTGTTGAATCTCAAGTTAATACTAATTAGAGAGAATTCCATGCTAAACGAAATTAAATGATACATAGCTTGGTTTTAAGTTGATATTTTTTAATTGTGCACACCCACACACTTAAAGATATAATGTGCTCATAATGTGTAACTGTAAAAATGGATGTTCATGCACATTTTTCTAAATGGCTCGTCCCTCTTGATACCTAATTGTTAGATTTACTAAGAACGTGGAAAAAATGAGTATGCACACATGCTTTTATCAATAGTTAATGATTGATTTTGAAAGAATGCAGTCTCTTTTTATCATTACATAAAATCACGTTTCCCAAATGCCTTGTCCCCAATCTTTATTTGTTTCCTTATGCATGCTCAAAAGATTCTTCCTTTAAACAATGGTCATTGTCAAATGGTAAATCTCCCTTAGCTACGTGTATGTATGTATGGAGCTTAAATCCAATGCAAAGGCATTGAACACTCATGTATGTATGTATAGAGCTTAAATCCAATGCAAAGGCATTGAACACTTCTGTAAAGTGCTTATCCTCTTTGACTCCTTACATTTGAATGTCTATTTGTGATTATATCCACCTTCTATAACATAGAGACTCGTCTTTAAATGTAAGTAAACTTGTGCATCATTCTTTGGGCACTCTTGTTCAAATGTTTCATTTATCTTACTTGTATCACTGTATTGCCTTTATCACGGTGGTGTCTTTATTTATCCACATGTACATAAATCAAATTATATGGCATGTCCATGGGTCCCTTTATTGCACACTTCATGCGACAAGAGTCCTTTGTTTTTACATAAAATTTCAACATGATTGCTCGAACCCCACACAGACACTCCCTTGTGTACCCAAGTAATTTGCTTTTTAATATCATAAGTTAATGTAAAACATAACTTAGTTTGGAACACAATCGAATCAAGAATGCTCTCTTGGATATCTATTATGAAGCCCATTTTTATGGTTTTGTTAAGTTTGTATCACATGTCTTCTCTCTCTTTTTTGAAGAGTAAAGGCATCCCCCTTTATAGTATACAAAGACATGAGCAATAGTTAGGAAAATTTAGGAAGTGATCATTCTATATGCAAAGGTAAAATGATCTCTCTCTTGGAACTATACTGGGATAGTGGATGGTATGACTGTTAGTTTGCAAGCCTCCCTCTCACATAGTGCCATGTGCTTATACCACATGCATTGGCAGCACTTCTTGTAGTTTTTTTTTTCTTTTTCCATGGCAGTATTGTATCACCTTTTGTTCTCATAGACCCTTTGGGTCTTTTGTAGAATTAACATTACTTTCTTTCTTTCTCTCACTATGTAGCTTTTGTTCTAATAGACACTTTGGGTCTTTCGTAGACGTTAACATTACTTTCATTCTTTCTCTCACTATGCAGCTTCCCCCCCCCTCTATTGATTTTACCTTCTCAAAATCTATATATAGGTGTGTCATCGCACACAGAAACATGCATGCACACACGCCAAAGTACATAAGCGCGCACACTCATGCACACACACATTCATCATATATGCTGAAGCTACTACTATTATTATTATTATAATTATTTGGTATTGTGAGAGAGGGTCTAAACTGTCTCAAAAGAAAAAAGAAAACGAAGAAGGGTGGGCTTCGGACCAATGTCTCCGAAGTCAGAACTATCGCTTTCCACCGTCAGAAATAAACTTTTATTCTAACCGATGAAAAAAGTTTTATTGAAAAAATACATAGGGTAATTGGTTTTATAACTAAAATTTTGAAAATTGGAATCTTTAATAAATAAATCCAAGGGATTTTTTCTTAATAAAGGACGGTTTCACATGGTGGTGTACCATGGTAAAACCTTACTTGCCCGCCGATGGGAGCGGGCGCCCGGGCCCACTCCGGAGATTCCGTCAACTGTGATGCTTCTGGAAAACCGCGGCTCGTGTATGTGGCCACATGGCTGCAGCATTAGATGCCAAACGGTCTTTCTGCTCCCCACTACTACGACACCACCATTTCATCTTTCTTTGATTTGGCATTTCAGCTGGCGGAAACCCTCTCTTTTCGACGATTTCGCGCAAGCGGGCGCCAGCATCGCCGATGTTCTCCATGCTTCAGGCTTTTTGCTGCTGAAATCAGCCCATCGAGCCTGTAGCTTCGATCCTCGGCTGTCGACGAATACTATTAACCATGGTATGCTTTCTTGATCCCCCCCCCCTTTGCTGTTGGAAATCAGGTCTATTGTTAGGGTTAGGGTTAGGTTTAGGGATTTTCTTCGGTGCTCATTTCAAGCACAAGCAAGCGTCTAGCTAACCCTAACAAGCAGAGCATCTGTCGAATGGTTGGAGTTTCTTTTTTATTTTTTCAAGTGTCTGAGGGCATCCGTTTTGTGTTGTTGAGGTCGCATGTCGACTCTTACTTACATACTTGCATACGCATTTTTGTATATGCATATATGATACATATAAACAGTATGCCTATATATGGTATATGGTACACACGCATCCCTCCCTCTCCCGAGAGAGAGAGAGAGAGAGAGAGAGAGAGAGAGAGAGAGAGATGAAATTAAATACCATGGGAGGCCAAATACGACCTATGGGATACAGTGCAAGCATTTGCATCGGTTAAGGACGAAGAATCCATAACGCCACAATGGTGAAGAAGCAAAGAAAATGAAAAAGAAAGAAAAAAACCACTTTGATATACGAGTGAGGTGCTCATTTCTGAAAATCTCCGATAATGACTGCCCCTTCTCAGTAAAATGCCCATTTCCCATTTTCACATCTGGAGCTTTTTGTTGTTCAGTGGCCTTTTGTTTCAGCTGTTGAGAAAGGACTCCTTTTCAGTAGTTGGGAAGCGAGGTCCTCTGCTATTCACACTTTTGTATCTATAAGGAACTTAGATCGACAAAGGAACTGCAACCCATCTTCTCTTGCGCTCTTCATGACAGCATGATTTGTGCAGCCTTTGTAACTGCCTCCACTACACCACATTCCATGTCATGGTGTAGTTCCTCAACGTCCTCCTCGAAGTCTTGACCTTCCTTCTTCCTCCACCAATTTGCACATTCAAAGCTTTTCTCTTTGTTTCTTTTCCTTGAGCTCAAGGCGACTTGCTTTGCTACAATGTGGGTGACGCCTACCTTGAGCGTCAGGCCTTCTCCATTTCCTTGACTCGCTTTTGCAACTGGTTGAGTGGAGTTCTTAGGTCCGTGTTCTTTGTGCGCAGCTGGTTGATTTGCTTCTGGAGGATCAGGACCAAATCGATCTGCCTAGTCCAGGGTAGCCTGGACGGCGAAGCCAAGTCCTGGCAAAAGACAGTTTCCAGCCCTTCTGTATGTGAACCTTACACGTGTCTAGGTTTAGGGTGTGGAAACTAACTGCTGTGGACTCACTGTTGTGGGAGGGGTTACTGACGTTGGGGCACTACCCCGCTTTTAGCTGACCTCATAGGTGGCCGGAGTTGACTTGATGAAGTTGAAATTGGGCTGGGTTGAGCAGAGTCTCATTGAGTTGTTGGGCTGGATGTCTTTGCTGCAGCTGCAGTTGTGTTGCTAGGAAATGGGTTAAACAGACTATGGAGCTGGGGTTCTTTCTAAGACTGGGTACCTGTGGCTAGCAGTTTATATACCCTCCCCCCCCCCCCCCCCCCCCAAAAAAAAAGAAAGAAAGAAAGAACGAAAAAAAAAGCCTGGGTGACGGGCTGCCCCCACCAGTGAGGAGTCGCAGAGGAAGTAAAGGAGAGAGAGAGAGAGAGAGAGAGAGAGAGAGAGAGAGAGAGAGAGATCCATTTCTTCTCTTGCTTATGCTGGCTCTCACAACATTGATGATCAATGAGTCTGTTTTCTTTGCCTCTAGTTCCACGTCCCCATGCATCTGTAGTAGATAGCTTGAATCTTAGTTACATGACGTTTGTTTGTGTTTTGTGTTTAACAGCACAAGCTGGGGAGAGGACAGAGGGACAAAGTGCAACAATTCATATCAATATCAGGGGCCAGGTATGGCTATAACCCTCTTTCTGTCATGGCAGATCTAATGATCTGTCGATATAATTTGGAAAGAACTAAACGTAGTGTGGATGCAGTGAAAAATCTGCTTTGCAGGCTTTAAAAGCTAGTGAATGGAACCTTGAAGGAGCTTTTGAATATTTCTACAGTCAGCCACCATCAAGACCAACAATAGACTTTCGGCAGCTGGATGAGCTTTATCTACGCTATAAAGGTCTCGCAGTGAGCCTCCTCTGCTTGATTAACCATGAATTTTGTTGTCATTTGGCTTCTTGTCTTTGAAAGAGTCTATGGAAGAGTGATAATTGTGTTCTCTCTCGATTGTTGCAGACTCCTTCTCTGATATGATCTTGGCAGATGGCATCTCTGTATTTTGTGATGATTTACAGGTACTTTGCCATAGTTGTAAGTTACTTGTTGTTGGAGACCTACATATTTGTGCAGGCTTTGTGTACTCATGCAAGAATTTTTTCAGTTCTGTGTGAATTTTGCTTGGTTAGCCCCAGGACTGCACTGGTCTATTTTAAGTGTTGATTATTATAAGCTTTTGTCTTGGATAAAATGGAGGTAGTGAAAAGTTTTTGTCCTTGCTTTGTGATTTATTTTCGCTATCACTTCAATTTTTAAGATCGTGTAGAAGTAAGGGGAGGAGATTCTGCTTCAGAGATTACCATACCTAATAATACCTTGCCAAACTCCCCTTTTTGGAGCTTTGCCTCTTCAACAACTCCCAATATGCCATCTGACATGATGGAAGTCCAAATAGTATGTATGATACAATAATGCCATTACAGCGCGTCACTTTGCTGGCCTTCTTGTTACATACTATGATGCTTAATAGTTTCTTCTCCAGGGACTGCTCTCCACAAATCTCTTCCCATCAGAAAGTTTTTGACTCTGAATTTCCATGCAGAATAATTGTTCTTATCAACTTTCTCACTAGCAATCAGAGCTTATCCATTGACCTGGGGGAATGGTTGCGTATAGCACCATTTGGTGGCATGTTGTGGCTGTTGAGTTCCTGCTGATCTGGTTTCTTTTGAGGCCTATCTAAGCACCCATATGACATCTCTTTGTGGCCTATTATTGGGTTTCTTTGAAAGATAATTTTTTTGGAGAACCCTATCACTTAAGGGTAGAGGGTGCTATGACAAATATTTGAAGGAGAGGACTCATTGTGAGATGGTTAAGCCACATAAAGCAAACACAAGCATTTAGTATAAGCTTGAACATTAACTTGAAATAAAAGAAAAATCGGTTAGAAAACACAATTGATAAGAAACTTGAAAATGAGCATGCAGAAGATAAGAGAAAGGGTAAGAGTAAGAGTGTACTAAAGACACCTCATTTGGCTCCCAAGTGGGTAGAACCCTAGCCTTGAAGAGGGAAATTATCGCTTCCTTGCGCTAAGTACATGCCTTGGACTTAGCATTGATTTGTATTTTGCTTATTTCATGAGAGTTGTCTCTGCACAGTAGCACCTCCAGGGCTGCTCTAGGGCTATGCAGCAGAGATGGGCAGTTTTTCCCTGAACAGAGGCAAGGTAGGCAATATTTATTAGTACAGGCCACTTGTGTGCCTCTTCCTCCCTGCCCCTAGATGTAGTGTCCCTCTGTGGGTAGCCTGCCATGAAGGGAGCCCCCTCTTTTGGCAGATTTTATCCCCTTTTTAGGGTTCATCGAGATCTACTTTTATCTTACTAATGGAAGGATCTTGTTTTCGGAAAAAACTTTTTATTATTATATTTAGTAAGCACTGGGATAAATCATTAGAGTCAACGAAAAGTGGAGCTTCTTTGTCGAGCGAGCCATTTAAATGTATACAAGATTTCACATGCTTTTAAAGAAGCCAAGAACTCCATAGCTGATAATGATTTTTGCACTCTGTTTCTTTTGTGCAGGTGGAGCCTGGAGACATTGTGATGGTAAGCAACGTTTTGTCTGCATTTGTCTCATCTGGTGAATGACTGTGTATTCAAACCTTACTAAATGTTTCTTTTCTTCCATCTGACGCCATTTCCTTGTTTTATGGCATCTTTGTGAATGAGCTCATTTGCAGGGATTATTTATTTTCTGCTTTTGTAATTTGAAATAGTCGAGGAATTCCGAGAATATTCGATGATGTTTTTTCTTTGGCGTTAAATTAGGCCTACAGGTTTGGCTACATTACCCTAAACTTTATCCCCAAATCATGGTCATCATGAAACTTGTTTCGGTGGCCTTGAAACTTGTTTCACGTTTCGGTGTTGAAACATTTCGTGCGCATCACTGAAACCATTTTGTTTCATGTGGAACAAAAAGTTGTGATTTTTTCTATGGTTTAGCCTCTCTCTATATTTTTAAGCCTTTCGCTTCCCTTCTTTTATGTCTCTTTTGCTCTCCTTTCTTCAATGGTGACATTATAGCAATATATTTTTATATTGTCATGCATATATCGATTCGATCTACCGTTTCATTTTACACCTATCCACATTTGAAACGTTTCTTTCCAAAATAGATCATTTCGGCAGTGAAACGTCTCAGCAATGAAACGTTTCGTGGTGACCTTGCCCCAAATACCTTTTTGTCCCCCAAGAAAAGTGCCCCCCCCCCCGGGTTAAGGGAGGGGGGGGGGCAGGTGTGCAAGTCAAAGTCCCTTAGGTTAAGAAGGGGTACGGACTTGAGGTGCGAAGGAATGCAGCTTGTCGCTGCGGTATTCAATGTGAGACACTCCCAACACCCTCGGAGCATGGGAATGAGGTCTGTCTAAATGTTGCAGATGGTGACAAAGCCCTTGATAACCTTGCTACAGCAAAGTCCCCCGAGGCAGGGGTGGTTGTGATCTGGAAATGGGTGAGCTGGAGTGCTAAACACCAGTGGTCGTCCTTGTAGACAAGTGCCGCCATAGATGGTGCTCAAAGTGTGTATGGAATGGAGTGGACTTGTTGGGGCCTGCGAATGGGGAGTTGCAGTGGGCATGCCATTGATCTCCTATATTTGGATGCAATAGCCCAAATGGGGTTGACTATTGGAGAAGGGCATGCCAGGATACTCTGGCGGGGTAGTGGGGTACCTCAAGTGCTTTCATGGGTCCCACTGCATGACCTTAATGCAAAAGAGGAGCTGGTCCTCCAAAGAGCTAAAAGCTAAGGAGGCTAAATAGTAAAAACAAATGATTTAAAAGACTAATCAAAGATTAAGGAAGGAACAAGAGATTAAGCAAGAATCAAGCAACTAAATCACTTCAATAATTAAGCTCAAATAAACCAAGTATATCTTTTTAAAGCTCCAATGACCTCCATCTCACCACACAAACAAGTGGCTCAAGGCAAGCCAATCAAGTGGTCCCAAATGTGTCATATCGCCACAACTTTTTTATATCTTCTACACTTCTTCGACAGGCCTTCCCTTTTCCATTTCATGTATATAAACGAACCTTTAAGTGAACGAACTAGACAACATTGTGAAAGAACCCTTGCTTCTTCTCACACCAAACTAGCAGAACACATGCCTCTTGCAACTACACCGGCTAGGTGCGAATGTCCTTGGGCACCGTCTCGTGAACAAGTACGCTGATACTTAAAATGTAATAGCCACAATGCACAAAACAATTGAAAGATGCATCACTCCACAAGATAATTTGCAAGAGACAAGCACTACACACCCCCTCAATACTAAAGTAATTGGAGTATTTTAATCTGTGTACAAGATTCCAAGGGCTTTTTAGCCAGATAATCCAATGCAAATGCAAATACGAAGACAAGTTACCCAAACAAGAGTGTGTTGGAGTAGATTGTTGAAACTGGACTCGTTGAAAGAGTCAAAATGACTTGGCCACCAGTCTCATGCACCTGGAAGGGAGTGAACGTGATATTGTTGTTTCGAGATCACGCACAAAGAGGCGCTCTCATACTAGAGCCTAGCTCACACCCTCGCAGGCCTCCTTGTTGCAAGTACACAAACAGGTACGAGTACATGAACATGGACTAGTATGCGGTTTCCAGTAGCAGGTACATGCTGAGCCGGTTCACAGCAAATACATCCGGTACAGTAAATGTAATGTGATATTCAGCAGGTACAAGAAGATGTACAGCTGGTACAAGAGGTACAGATGGTACAAGAGGTACAGATGGTATGGCTAGTACAACAATTGGGGCAGCAAGTATTACTTTAAGCCAGCAGGTACATTAGGGTTTTCAGCAAGAACAGCAAGTACAGTAGGTTGTACAGCAGGTACAGTAGGGTTTCCAGCAAGTACAACCGGTACAGTGGACTGTACAGTAGAGTTTCCAGCAGGTACAGTAGAGTTTCCAGCAAGTACAGCCAATACAGTAGGCTGTACAGAAGTAGGGTTCTGCAAGTACAGTGCAGCAGTCGGGTACAAGTACAGTATAGTAGGTGATGTTTGACACAATGTAACCAATCGGGGACCTCAAACAAAACATAAACACTTCAAATACCAAACAGAGTATGACCCCAACAGGAAGCCACAAACAATAAAAAAATAGCACACTGAGCCGGAACGGCCAGCCCTTGTAGGAACTTCTTTATTTAGTAGAAGCTTTACAAGAACTCAAGGTGCAGGTGCGTATAGCACAAGATTTTCCATAGATCTAGTTAGCTTTCCACAAAGCATAAATGAAACTCTCACCAAGCTCTTTTCCTAGAGCCAAGATCAAACAGTCCCAAAAAGCTGTCCCAAAACTGTCTCAAAACAGTCCCAAAATGAGTCTCGAATCTGCCCATTGCACGGCCAAAATTGATAAGAGAGAAAACACAGGCAGATGTCACACGTGTGGTACAACTGCTGTACGGTAACTGTACGGCTACTGTATTGTTGCTGTACGGGTGTTAGTATAGCCAATAGTTGGCGAGTTTTTGGAGGTGGTTAGCAGATGCAAAACACGGTTGGTGCACTGAATGCTTAAGCTTCCTTTTGTGAAAAATCCCCGTTCTCACCTTGGTTCCGTTTTGAGTGTGGGCTTGCCCCAAAACATTGATCAAGGCTGGTGAAGGGACCTACTGGTGACACACAACACATAGGCAATTGTCCTTCATGAGATACCCCTCTTTGATCACATAAGAGACATGTACATGAGATACCCCTCTTTGATCACATAAGAGGCATGTACATGACCATCCATTAGATCAGTCCATATATGCCCAAAATATAGTTCATGCACGGTAGACAAGTCCCCATGTGAGGCAACTGACACTATAGCTACGTATGGCTTTCTGGACAATGCATTTGCCACCACATTCTTTTTTCCTGGAGTGTGCATAATCTGAAAATGAAACATGGACAAGAAGTTTGCCATCCTCATATGCTTCTCCGAAGCTTTGTTTGCGTCAAGAAGTACCTTAGGCTTTGATGATCTGCGTGCTACACATGTTTTGAATAGATGCCCTACCAAAGCATTGAAAACCATAACGCCATATGGACCTGGCACGAGAGAAAACCTAACCTAAAGTTGATCACTTTAGAGTTTTCGGATGTATTGCTTATGCACATGTATCTCAGCAATTGCGAGGTAAGCTTGATGACAAAGCTACAGAGTCCATATTTGTGGGTTACAATAGTGGCAATAAGGACTATTGTCTTTATTATCCTTCCACACAAAGGATTTTGGACAGCAGAGACGACATGTTTGCTAAAAATTGAGTCTAGCTATTGGCTGAATTTTATGGACAGCCACCTAAAGGCCCACATAACATGTTTGAAGGACTACTCTCATTAGGAATTGATGGCACAACAGGTTAGCCATCAACTTTGCCTAATGGACAATATTTGGGTGCTCAAAATCAGCCCATAAATCAGCTCAGTACACCTCAAAATGTAGAGAAAGGAGTGGAGGAAGAGCGGACAACAACGGGAGAGGCTAGAGTTGTGCCTCGTTGGCTGCTCCGTACCTTTGAGGAGAGCAAGCTTTCAGCTCCACTTGGTAGCAAGACATGGGTTGGTTCACGTAATGCAAGAGAAAATGCAGATGTTGCTTGCATGAGTACTCATTGTGATGCAGATGAGCTAGATTCATTTGAAGAGGCCCATAAGGACGAGCATTGGGTGCAAGCCATGCAAAATGAGATGGATTCTATCCACAAAAACAACACATAGGACTTGGTAGACTTGCTCATGGGAAGAAGTGAATTGGCACCAAGTGGGTGTATAAGTTGAAAAGAAAGTTTGCCGGTACCATTGAAGTCAATTGGCAAGAAGTCAACTGGCACAAAGTGGGTGTATAAGTTGAAAAGAAAGTCTGGTGGCACCTGGGTGTACGAAAACAACACATGGGACTCAGTAGACTTGCCTCCCGGCAAGAAGTCAATTGAAAAGAAAGTCTGTAGGTACCATTACAGGTAAAAGGTCAGGCTTGTGGCCAAAGGGTATGCCCAGAAAAAGGACATTGATTATGATGAGACTTCCGCACCTACTTCTTGTATGGCCATAGTTAGATGTGTTGCATTGGTTGCCCATCATAGATGGAAAGTGCATCAATTGGACACAAAATCAGCTTTTCTCAATGGGGATTTGCAAGAAATGGTTTATGTAAATGAGCCCATTGGTTTTGAGATGCCTAGTCAAGAAAAGAAAGTACGTAGGCTTCGAAAAGCACTTTATGGTCTCAAACAAGCTTCCCAAGCTTGGTATGAGAAGATACTTATTTGACCACCCAAGGATTGCGGAATAGTCCAACAGATAGCACCCTCTATGTGAAAGAGGATCATGGCACTTTGATCATGCTCATTTTATATGTGGATGACATGTTGCTAACTTCGAATGATGAAGAACAGATTTCAACCTTTAAGGCTTAATTGAAAACCTCATTTGAGATGACAGATTTGGGGATGTTGCATTACTAGTTGGGCATACAATTTGTGCAGATAGATGTTGGGATATATGTATAGCAATCAAAATACATTCAAAAGCTGTTGCACAAGGTTTGGTGTTTCCCAGTGTAGTAAACTTATGTGCAGCCCAGGTATAAAGCATTGGCAAGCAGTGAATCGAATCTTCCGCTATCTTTAGGGCACCTTGGATTTTGCTTTGGTATATCCCAGGGGAGGGAGCTTGTAGCTACATGCTTACAGTGATTCAGACCGGGCTGGTGACTATGACACACGCAATCCACCAGTGGGAATTGTTTGTTTTTGGGGAATTCATTCATATCATGATTGAGCAAAAAGCAACCCGGTGTTGTCACATCTACTTGTGAGGCTGAGTACAGGGCAGCCTTTACAGCCACAGTAGATTGTGTATCGCGAGGAGATTGATGGTTGATCTTCGTGAGTGTCAACAAACACCCACTACCATACTCACTGACAATCAAATTGCTATAGCCGTGGCACGAAACCCAGTGTTTCATGCACGCACTAAGCACATTGAGATTCATTATCATTATGTTAGGGAGAGGATACATGCAGGGGAGATCACATTATCTTATTGCTCTACACAGGATAATGTTGCAGATATGTTCACAAAGGCGTTGCCTCGAGAGAAGTTTGAAGCTTTCCGCAAAGCTTTGGGCTTACTCTCGTACAGTGGGTGATCTGCTACCGACCTTGTACAGGTTCACATTGCCACCACAGGGGGGATTTATTGGCAAATATTACATGGTTGTAGTGCCACATGTGAATAGGGCATAACCAGGGACACTTTTTCCCTTCGGGGTTTCCTCCCTAGCACACATTGAAACCGGCCTTCAGAAAATCTGACGGGCGGTGAAACAAACACTCGCACATAAAACACTTCAATGCCATTGAGGACCTAGAAAAGGAAAACAAATAGGGGGAGCTAGAGTGCTCCTGCAAACAGTACACAGACATCGATTGGCCCCAAAACGCAGTGGCGCCCCTTGCGGTGTTTCTTTAATTGATTTTAAGAGCTTTGATTACAATAAGGCTGGAAACTCAGCCGTCACCGTAGAACTCCTGAAGCTTGCAAAGAACCTGCATCATGGCTTCTTGTCCACTCGGCATCCACAAACAAGTCCAGTCATTGTTCACATCGAAAGACTCTCTCACATTGAGTCTGCATACAGAAGCTTTCTCCCATGATCAGGGCTGCCACAACCATCCATAGCCTCTCACACAAAAGAGAACTCTTATCACAGCACAGCATACCATACAGTCGACACACCTGTACCAACCCTCTCTACCTTCCAAGGGTACTATCCATCTCTGTCATGGATTCCCTGTCCCCTGTCCAATCAATAGCAAGGCTGTACCATACATGTGTCTATTCTTGTACCTTCTGCTTGCATGTGACCTATCTCCTGGAGAAACCCAAAAACATGTTTCCTCGAGAAACCTACGACCTGTTTCCACATGAAACCCGTAGGCCTGTTTCCCTTTGAAACTTCTGTCCTGTTTCCATACAGAACCATTCATGGCACCATTCAACAACAGTGCCAACAACGGCATACATCTAGTTACCTGTTCCCTCATGAAACATCTGGAAACATAGAGATGCCCATATCTGTAGGTCCCTCTGTTCCTTTCTAGCAGGAAGAAAACAATCTGCTCCATGAGCACGCAGCCATGCGAGCTTGCATCACTCCCATGCCAAGAAACATAACCAAGTGACTTGTACTTGCAGCCAGAAACCCAAGTACATAGCTGAATTTGCAGCCAAACAAAAACAGCCCATAAACAGTCTCAAAACAGTCCCCAACGGGCCTGTATACTCAGCCACACAGCAGCCAACCAATCCTGCATAGGCCAAAGAAAGAGAGAGAGAAGTAGGCCTATGTGTCTGCCCTGTAGTGCAGCACAGCAGCTGACTTTAATCCCCTAAAAGCATGTGTAAACAAGTACTAGGTTGCGCCTCTGCACTCTGCAGCACAGCCCGACTGTAAACTTCCCGACCAGCCTTGCAAAGGCGTGTGGAGAAAAGCGCTTACCGTCTTGTCCAGCAGCCGCCTACAGTTTCCCTTGGGCGTGGAGAAAAGCATGCACTGTTCTGTCCAGCGCTGCCTGCGGACCTGTTTCCACGAGTCAAAAAGCACACGCATGGCCTAGCTTTTTATGTGCCGCTTGTACCCTGCAGCTACACAAGACTGAACTGTCCCGCCTGTACCTGTTGGACAGAACTGTCCTTATCCGCCTGCATGTACCTGTTCGTACAAGTCTACACTTGCACAGTAGGCGCTTGAACATGCAGCATCCGTACCAATCTGTACCGGCCTTCTCACAGCTGCTGTACTGTACGGCTACTTCCCACGCAGTCAACCGGCCTGCTATATCTTCTCCACGCAGCCAACTTGTACCACCTCTCCCAAAAGCAAGAGAGAGAAAGAGGCGTGCCCCCTCCCCCAAAAGTAGAGTAGCCTCTATAAATTACCTAGGGGCCTCCCAAGGTTTTAAAACCTTTTAAACTTTAATTTTTGGCCACCAAAGATTATAAAACCTTTTTAATTAAAGTCTCTTTGCCCCCTTCACACATGGGGTTGTCCACACATGGGCTTCCTTTTTAACTCCAATCTGATGCCATTCACACTGTCCACCATGTCTCCGTGCACACCTGCATATTGTCCAGAGAAAAACACAGGGTCATGACATACCCCCCTCTGGAAAAATAGCAAGCGTCCTCGATTGCACTCAATGGCACAATAAAACATCTTAGGAGCAAAGACTTCCCATATGGCAAAAACAATGGCCCTCCAATGCATCTGGGTGATAAAACAATCATCCTGCACAATAGGCCACACTGTCACGTTACTCTTGCTTGTTCCTTCAGAACCTACAGCAAAAGTCTAAAACCAAATGGGAACACGTTAACTGTGTTAGCCAAAAACAAAACCATGCATCATTCTACATATGACACACATATACATGACACACACAAGCATTCGCAAACAATATGCTCCTCAAGTTGCTCTACCTACTCTAAAGTAACAGTCTAAGGGCTGCTCGCAAGCCTTACGCCCATGGGCATCCCGCAGGACCCACGACTGATGGTACAACATGAGCATATGAAAGCACTCAATGCATCCAAACAATACATCCACTAAGTACTTCCCACATATGTCTCATGGCCATCCCGCAGAAGTCACACCCAGTGGTGCATCCATGAACATAATAAAGCACTTGATGTATCATACCGATATACATGCAGCACACAACACAATCCAGAGTATTACCCAATGTATTCTCAATGGTACCAGGATCCAATGGCACCAGAATACAATAATACCACAAAAAGTGTATGCATACATGCACAAATAGAGTTCAATCCATATATCCATGAACCAAACCAACTCTAGGACTGCTCGCAAGACTTATGCCCTCCATAGAGTTATCCATAGTTGCAGTTATAGTTCAAGGTGCGCGCGACTGTGAACCATACTCAACCATCATCTCATGTGTCTAGAACACAAGATCATAGAAGTCCCATAAGCAGATGTACTGTCAGCCTCCAGTACCTTCGGGTGAATACAAAGATGTCACCAAGCGACTCCTAGATAATAAATGAGCCTGTCTGTAACAAGGGAGCGGAGATGTTACCCCCCTCTTGAGCATCAGGCAATGCTCCAGACCTATGCTCTGCTGAACGTGAATGAGCCGTAACAAGAGTCGACTCCAACTCAAAGGCATCAAGATAAAGCTGCAAATCCTGAGGTGAATCTGCTAAGTCACCCTCCTCCATCCACTTCGCATCCATCAGTGAACCTCCTCCATCCACTTCGCATCCATCAGTGAACAGCTCTTGAACTTCACAGGATAGCGACGGGAAACTTTACCCTGTACCTTTCTTTCCTTATGTGCAAGTATCTGCTCGGGAATAAGAACCTCGTCAAGTTCCTCCGCTTCCATCTGAGCCTCATCTGATACATCCTCAGGCACCGAAAACCTGCTTGCACTCCACCCAAGTGGTAAGCACAAGTCCTCGATGAAGCATAGTAGATCACCATTGCTAAACATAGAAAGAAACTGTCTTCCGAACCCATGAAGCCTCTATGAAGATACGACTGGTGACAAACTGTCGAATGTTTTGCACCTGGCCATCAGCCAGCCGAAGACGCCTGAGACCCTCTCGTTTGAAGCGAGGCCCTGTCGCCTCAAAGAAATCTCGAGTCACTTTGTCTCCAGCCTGTGTCCAAAAAGAAGCCCGATCATGGAATCGGAACTCCACCCTCCTCTCCTCGATGGATCTGATCTCTGTGCGAGCTGACTCCATCTGCTCTGAGATCCAAGGGCTCGTAGGATCCCTCTCCTGGAGTCTCTGAAGGTACGCTAGACTCCTCCGCAGGCTCCTCTCCTGCTCTCTGAAGGCCTCCAGACGGTCCAGGGCAGCCTGTCTGAGCATCCGACTGATCTCCTGCAAGCCCTTGGCAAGATCGCTGGTTGCCGAACGATCCTCTCCTGAACTGCAGCTCCTGCCAGACGTGCTCAACTCTGGTCGCAATCTCGGGCTCCTCTATGAGACAATCTGGAATCCGGACGCTCTGGCCTCGCTCTCCTCTCGTAGGGTCCTCGATCTGGAGAAGCACTGGAAAGTGGTCTGAAAACGAGGAGCCTGCAAGTATGCCCACAGTGCCACCTCTATCACAAGCCCACTCATCAATGTAAAACCTGTCGATGCGGGAAAGGTTAACTCCTGTGGCCCGTCTATCCGAGCGCGAGAAAGATAAACTCCCCTGCAACCTGCCAAACTCCGGGAGAGTCCACGGATCCTAGCCTCTCACCTGCAGCACTAGTTCCTCCCAGGCAGCGAGCTCCGGCCCATGAATGGTCTCCTGGCTGCCCCCATCCTGTCCTCTGCATCCTCCGGCATGTTGCAATCCCCCCCTAGGCACCAGTGGTCTGCCAAGGGGAGGGACTGCCTAATGGTGCTCCAGAACTCGGCTCTCCCGGTCGCCCCATTAGGGGCGTAGAAGTTGAGGAAGCCAATGCGATCTTCCCCAACCCGAAGGATGATCCACTGCGCTCGACCCTGGACCAGAGTGCCAGAATCCACAACCTCGGATAGAAGCTGCTCGCTGACTGAGATGCATACTCCACCCTAGTTCCCCTGGGAGCCATATGCCGGTGACCAAAAAGTGTGACTCTTGCCTGGCAAGATCTTCCTGCAGGTGCGGGTACGCCCGGCAGAAAGGTGGTGCTCCTGGATGAAAAGGATATCTATGGGTCCTCCAACGAGAGCCCTCTGGATCTCCTGGCGAAGTCTGCCCCGACCAATGTAGCAGCGATGTCCACCGAGACCTTGGATGTTCCATGAGAGGATCCTCATGGATGAGCTATGGCAAGTGAAGCAGCCGCCACTGGCTCACCCCTCTCAGCCGGCCCGGATGATCTGCCCTCCACTCTGTGAGTCTTGGGCGCCGGCTTGGAGGGAGAATAGTCACTGTCTGTCCGAGTGCGGAGTCTCTCCAAAAAGAGGGTGACCTGTCTCTGTGTCCAGCCCCACTCCGCCTTCGCCCTGTCCAGGGCATAGGCGTGAGACCAATCCTCTGCATATATGTATCTAAAGGTAGGCTGCACCCTCGGGGCGGCATGGAGGAGAATCAGTAGCACCGCCTCAACTGAGGTGTGGACCGGATCCGCCTGCCAATCTCCTATACCAAACAAGCTCATGCGGGCTGAGTGTAATCGGGTCTGCAATAGGTCTGTGAGCCCCAAGTCACTGAAGTGGTGAGAAAACTCCAGTATCTGATCACGCAAAACTTCCTCTACAGAGTTGCAATCCCATGCTGTGTCTGGGGCAACACTGAGAGGAAAGGAGAAGGCCACCATGCTGCTCACCACTGAAGGAGAACGAGAGGGATGGCACACCACGCAAACTCGCAAGGGCGCGACCAGTGTCTCGAACGGGCCAGCATCCAGCTGGCCCGCATCCAGCTGGAGGCACCTGAAAAAAACGGTAATCCACTGGGAGCCCCATCACTCGCGGGGGCCCCCCAGGGGAGGCTGGAGAGAACTCTGTGGCGGGCGAAGCTAGGATCACCATCTCCACCGGCCCGGAGTGGCGGTGGAACAGCCGCTGGACTGAACTCTGGCCTACCCAGCTGCGCTGCCCCGGGGCAGTGGGTGGTCTGGCGAAGTATCCTGGAGAGGCCGAGGGAGGGATGGGGGCTCGCGGAGAGGAGGGGGGAGAGCGAGGAGAGGATGGAGAGGCATCTGCCAGAGGATAGGTGTCAGGGGGGGCCGCCGGGGGAGGCGGGAGGGGGGGGCTGGGGGGGGAGAGGGGGGGTGGAAGGAGTGCTCTCCGGGTGAGGGGAAGAGGAGCCGGGGGTCGCAAAGTGCGGCCCGGGATCCTCAGGAATCTGCTCCACGGAGGGGGCGGGGGGAGGCGGGACCGGGGTCTCCACGTGGGAGGCTCCACCGGCGGCCTCAACGGGCACTGAGTCTGAATCCTCGTCCATCGGGGTGGGACCTACTGGCCGCCTATCCCTGACTGGAGCATAAGTGCGGGTAGGTGCCTGGACGCCAGCCGGAGTCGCCTGTCCGCCAGCCTGTGCTGCCTGCTGGCGTCTGCGACGGTCCCTGCGGGCCGGGCGTTTCCGTCGGCAAACCTCCTGCCATCCGCCAGCCTCCTGGGTCTGCGCGGCATCCTCCGCCGAGGCCTGCTCGTCAGATGATGGCGCCTGCTGAGGCGAGCCAGGGATGTCCGGTCTCTGAGGTGGATGGCCACCCCTCGGGTCTCCTGCAGGGGGTCCAGAGGCGGCATAGCGTGAAGGATGAACCCCCTTGCGGGGACAGGCCCATGCGAGATGGCCCATCTCCCGACAGGTGTAGCACTGGCCGGGGAGGCCCGAATACTCCACACGCTGTATCAGATGTCCTCCAGAAAGACAAGGGAGGAGGATCGTCTTCGGGAGGGACTCCGGTGACAGAACCACAACACGAATGGCCGGGAGTCCTGCTGCCCGAGCTATCACTGAAGCCGCTGTCTGAGGCGTCTCCACCACCTGCCCGAACGCCTTGCCAATGGATGACAAGAGGGGCAAGTACTCCCTACGGAGTCCAGGAAAGCAGATAGTGACGGGGAAACCTGTCGCGCCTGCTAGCGGGTCAGAAGCGGGGTCGAAACCGTGAGTCCATCGCGCCAGGAACGCCCGGGATGAGCGGAGGGCAATGGGGCTCCGAGCCAGCACCATCTGAGCTGCTTGGGGGGGACTCGAAATCCACCTGGTAGTAGCCACGTCCCAAAAAATCTACGCTGACGATCTTGGCAGGCACGCCAACAAGGCTGCCTTGCAGAAGGTCGCGAAGCTCTCTCCGCATCGGACGGCTACCCACTATCTTGCAGACCAAGGAGGAGGCCTCAAGAGCGGAAACTGTGGAAACAAACAACTGATGATCTTCAGCTGTGAACTCCAGACGGAGACCGGAATCGGCAGGGGTAGTCGGAGCGGCTTCCATGGAGTCCTCCAGAGGGAAAAGGCCAGAAACCGGGGTCACCAACGAGAGGGACACAGCCCTGCGAGGAAAAGGAGAGGCGGAAGGTTACAGGATAGCGGGGGCGCGGGGGGGGGGGGGGGGGGGGGGGGGAGGGGGGAGCTGAGGCGGGGGAGCTAGCGGTGGGGGGAGGGGCGAGACGGAAGGGGAGGAGAGGGAGAAGGCGGGGGGGAAGAGCCGCGCAGCGGAGGAGAAGGCGGAGGGGGAAGAGATGGCGGGGGAGAGAAGCGAGGCGGAGGAGAAGGAGGCTTGGGGGGGAGAGAGGCAGGGGAAAAGATGGCGGGGGAAGGAAGCGAGGAAGAAGGCGGGGGGGGGAAAATGGCGGGGGAGGAAACGTGGAAGGAGGCGGAGGAGGAGAAGGCGGGGGGGGAAAGAAGGCGGGGGAGGATGCGAGGAAGGAGGCGGGGGGGGGGGGGGGATGCGAGGAAGAAGGCGAGTGAGCGATGGCGGGGGAGGATGCGAGGCAGAAGGCGGGGGAGAGATGGCGAGGAAGGGTGCAAGGAAGGAGGCGGGGGAGAGGACGGAGGAGAAGGCGGGGGACAGGCGGGGGGGAGAGGGGGGGGCGCGACGGCGAGAAGCAGCGGGAGGGGGAGAGGCGGAGCTCGCAGGGCGCAGATCACAGTCGTCGAGTTCCTCTGCTAATGATCAATTCTTCTACAAAGCTGAACTCTGATTTCGAACTAGAAATGTTGGGGGAGTCTTCTTTCAGCCCTAAACACTCCTGGAAACCATCTGATGCAAAACGCAGATATAGAGAGAGAGTAGAGAGAGAGAGATGTTCTGGAAATTCAGTATATTGCTATAGTACAAAAAGGTACTCTTACACACAGCCCTAGGCTGCCTTCATAAAAAGGTGATAACACCCAAAATTCTGTCCCCCTATGGGATTCCTACTGACCCAAACCCCTAGAGGGTTGAATGGTTCTAACAATGAGCACATGGTCCCTTTTATAGGGCCTCTTTAAGGCTTGGCCAACTGGCCGACTGCTGGTCGGCAAGTCCACCTTCCATAAAATATCCTCAGCGCTGCCCGACCTGAAATACCACCCTTGCTCATCATGCACCGGCTCCTGCCTTCCTCTGGTTCAGCCGACCAGTGCTGGTTCAGCCGACCCCATGTCTTGGCTCGTGACGCATGGACATGAAGCTCCTCCAGGCCTTGCTCTGAATCCACCTTTGTCCTCTTGTGCTCCTAGCTGATTCATAGTCTTTATCTGGCTGCCTTTTCTGGATCAACATCTGAAGTTTGTCCATGGCATTGATCATGCACATGACATCCCCCTCTGCTAAACTTGATGACGGGATTCCAACCTGTTTTTGGATGACTGTCATCTTCCCATACTTTTTCCCGAAGTCCCTCTATCATCCATCCATCCCTGGCAACCCTTTTCTCTGAAAGCCCGGCCCGGTCTCCAAACTACTCTGTCACAAACTAAGATCTATGCATCTGGTTCCATCAAGTCCACAATCCATTCCTGCCCTGACCCTGAACACCGTCTTGGTCTTCATTCTTGAGAAATGAGTCTGGCACCCTCACATCACCCTTGGAGGATAAACCTCCCTTGGAACCGTTGCCCGAGAACCTATCTGGCTCACAGGACTGCCATCCCCTTTGGCTTTGTGGAACACCACCAACAAACCTCCTGGGAGCTCTTTCCGATTCTGTGTTCCTTGCCTTGGGCTTCATATCCGTGTACTTTCCTGTACCTTGGACCTGTACACCATAATATGGGACTGAATCAGTGTTTAGCTTTACTGAGCCTGATGCTCTGATACCACTGTAATATGTGGAAGCTCCCAATTACCCTCTGTAGGGCCCCCACCACGGATGGTGTATTTGCTTTATTAGAATGATGAGAAATCTGAAAGAAAATACAACAATCTTGGACCTTTTCTTGGCTGGGAATACCCTTCCCTTGACCTGAATCCTTCACGTCTTTGCTTAGCACCCTCTTGGCTTTGTCTAGCCTCTTATGCTTGAGCTCTTGGTGGAGAATGAGATAAATGAATGGGAACATGGGCTCTCTCTTTTATACTAGCCCAACTACAGCAGTCGGCCAGTACTATTGCAGGCGGCCAGCAATAAATGCTCCCACGACTGGAAATTCAGCATAAAATGCTGAAAATATTCACATTAAATGCTGCGTTTTTTTCCTAAAAGGCTGGGCATGATGCGCCTACTTCCAGAGGGCTGGGCACAGCCTTTGCCCACATTCCAAGGGCTGGGCAGCCTGTATGGGCTGCCCCATACCTGCCCTACAGCCATGCAAAGGCTGTAAACTCTTGGAATCTGCCTTTTGCTTGCCCTAGGGCTGTCCTACAGCCCCTCCATGGCTGGTGGGTTCAGCCTGAGCCTTCTTGGACCTCATGGGGGTGGTTCCACACCATTCCCATGCCCACACTAAGATCTGGGGTAGCCCTATGGGCTGGCCCCTTGTCCTAAACACTAACTACTCAGTGATCTGGCATCCGGTACCATACCCGATACACAGAATCACTGACATCATTCTAGAGGGAAACTCACAGCGCGGACTGGCACTATTTCATGTGCAGGACAGTGCACACCTGACCTTAGACTCCTGTGCAGGACAATGCACACCTGACCTCGGACATCTGAGATGGATCCCTGGCTGACTCGTCCCGGACTGGGCTCACATGGGACCAGTTCACCATCCCAGGGCCTGCACCTTCTGTACAGAAATGTCTACATGGCATCCAAGTGCAGGATGCACGTGACATCCCCTTCTCCTTAACTTGACAGAAGCTACATAGCCTCCAAATAATCCGTCAATAACACCGGATAGTCTTTGAAATTCGGTCTGAGCCATGCTTGAAACGGTGCAGAAGGATCTGTTCTGGAACCATAACTTCGGCTTCATCAACAATGTCTGGTTCCGCTTCGTCTTTGACCTCTGAAGGGGTTGGACCTGCATATGGCTTTAACCAACTCGTGGGAGCATTTATTGCTAGCCGCCTGCAGTAGTACTGGCAGACTGCTGTAGTTGGGCTAGTATAAAAGGGAGAGCCCATGTTCCCATTCATCTATCTCATTCTCCACCAAGAGCTCAAGCATAAGAGGCTAGACATAGCCAAGAGGGTGCTAAGCAAAGAGGTGAAGGATTCAGGTCAAGGGCAGGGTATTCCCAGCCAAGAAAAGGTCCAAGATTGCTGTATTTTCTTTCAAATTGCTCATCATTCTAATAAAGCAAATACACCATCTGTGGTGGGGGCCCTACAGAGGGTAATTGGGACCCAATACTGTGTCCTCTCCCTCTCTCCCTCTCTCTCTCTCTCTCTATTTTCTGCACATCTCCTTTCAGTTCGTGCGTTAATTTCCGTTCCGAAAAGAGTGCTGAATTCTGAGTATTGAAGTTACCGATTCTTCTCCCAAGCTTCCGCATATTACAGTGGTATCAGAGCCTACTTCAAGTACAAAGATTCAGCAAAGAAACCAGAATTTTTTCTCGCTCATGTGGTTTGTTTTAGACGCCGGTGGACTACCCCTTTCGGAGTGACTCCTGTCCCTCGAGGACGGTTGGTTTTTAGCCTCCGGAAGCCTCCGGACGTCTCCCACATAGATAGTGGATGGTCAGATTGCGTTCCGGAAAGGAAGTGCATTTTCCTGCTATGGCGACCTTCGACGACGAAAGGAAGCCACTTGCAGGCTAAGCGAGCAGTCAGGAAAGGCGCACAGTGTGCGATGATTTACATCCAGATAGCCCAGACGGTGGCCAGTGCTTCCGAGAAGTACTCGGTTCTCCATGAAAAGTTCCAGAAGATTTTTCTTCGGGACAGCCTCCCTCCCCAGCTCGCCCAATCCAAACCGGAGGACCACAAGATTGACCTCCTCCCAGGCTCGGAACCCCCAAGCAAGTTTTCGTATCGCCTTTCCAAGGCAATGGAATCGGAGTTGGACCGCCAACTCCAAGAATTGTTGCAAGCTGGCTTCATCCGCCCCAGCGTGTCGCCATTTGCAGCACCGATCTTGTTTGTCAAGAAGAAAGATGGGTCTTCCCGTTTGTGTGTCGATTATCGTGCACTCAACAAGCTGACTATCAAGAGCAGATTCCCGATGCCTCGAATTGACTATATCCTCGAGAGGCTGAATGGAGCAAAGGTGTTCTCAAAACTGGATTTAAAGAGTGGGTACCACCAGGTACGGATTGTGGAGGAGGGGGACATCCCCAAGACAGCCTTCCGTACGGAACGAGTCCACTATGAATTTGTGGTCATGCCATTTGCCTTGACGAACGCCCCAGCTACATTTAACCGCATGATGATGCGTGTTTTCCGCGATTTGATTGGAAAGTGTGTGTTCATATTTCTGGACGACATACTCATATTTTCAGCTACGGTTGAGTAGCATGACATTGATGTGGAGAAAGTCCTTAAATTGCTGGAAAGCAACGAGCTCTACGTCAATGAAAAGAAGTCCGAATTTTATCTGTTCCAGGTGCATTACTTGGGATATATAATTAGTGCTGAAGGCATTCGACTTGATCCGGCTAAAGTGGCCGAGATTGTCAACTGGGAAGTACCTCAGACAGCCTATGATATTAGATCATTTGTGGGTATATGCCAAGCATATTCCACCCACATCGACAAGTTTTCTGACCTCTCGACAGATCTCATTGATCTGCTAAAGGGAGTGAAAACAAGAAGGCAAAAGATTCGAACGAGCGTTGGAGGCATTCCAAAACCTCAAGGTGGCTTTGTCAGAAGCGCCTTGTTTAGCACTTGCCTCGTGGGACGAACCATTTCAGGTGATCACCAATGCAAGTAACATCGCAATTGGAGGTATTGCAACAGAATGGTCATCCAGTAGCTTACATGTCTCGTAAGTTACTGCCCGCCGAGAAGAACTACTCAGTCTATGATCGTGAACTCCTAGCAGTTATACAGGCCTTGAAACATTGGAAACATTTTCTGTATGGCCGTGACTTCGAGGTTCGCACTGACCATCAGGCATTACGCTGGATTCAGACAATGCCAAGTGCACAATGGAGTGATCGACAACACCGCTGGAGTCAGATATTCCAGCAATTCAGTGGTATGATTGAGTACCTTCCAGGAAAGGCCAATCCAGTGGCCGACGCTTTGAGCAAGAAGGGACACGCGGAAGCTCTAGGAGTCTTCTTTCAGCCCTAAACACTCATGGAAACCGTCTGATGCAAAACGCAGATATAGAGAGAGAGTAGAGAGAGAGAGAGATGTTCTGGAAATTCAGTATATTGCTATAGTACAAAAAGGTACTCTTACACACAGCCCTAGGCTGCCTTCATAAAAAGGTGATAACACCCAAAATTCTGCCCCCCTATGGGATTCCTACTGACCCAAACCCCTAGAGGGTTGAATGGTTCTAACAATGAGCACATGGTCCCTTTTATAGGACCTCTTTAAGGCTTGGCCAACTGGCCGACTGCTGGTCGGCCAGTCCACCTTCCATAAAATATCCTCAGCGCTGCCCGACCTGAAATACCACCCTTGCTCATCATGCGCCGGCTCCTGCCTTCCTCTGGTTCAGCCGACCCCATGTCTTGGCTCCTAACGCATGGTCATGAAGCTCCTCTAGGCCTTGCTCTGAATCCACCTTTGTCCTCTTGTGCTCCTAGTTGGTTCATAGTCTTTATCTGGCTGCCTTTTCTGGATCAGCGTCTGAAGTTTGTCCATGGCATTGATCATGCACATGACAATGGCTGTCAGCCTGTTCTAGAGGTCCCACGACAAGTGTAAATGGTCCAGGACCTACTTTGGGACTGCTGACTTGCATCTAGCATGGGCGCCCTCCACACATGTGATCTTCTGTTTTTCCCATCACCATTATCCGGCCTCTTATCTTGCCCTTTAGGCGGTTGCAGTAAACCATGTCCATGTGCACCCAAATTATGGTGTACACGTGACATCCCCTCTACCTAAACTTGGAAGATTGGGGCATATGATGCACTTTTGCTCCATTTCCAGCTCGATCCGTCATTCATTGTTGTATCTGGTCGAAAACTAGAGTGACAACTCGTGATAATGGCCCAAGACACTAGAGCCCAACCGTGTTGGAAACTAAAGAAGGCGTCGGAACATCCATCTTCTTCCTCCTCGTCCAACTGTAAGCCCTCCTCTGTTCTCACTGGCACATCTTCCAATAGTAACTCTACTAGAACATCTATCTGGGGAACTGCCTGCAACATACATCGCATCCTCCTCCGTACTGGATTTGAAGAGACCCCCGAAGATCCTCGAAAACCTTCTAACCTCCTTGCTTTGGCAACTGCACCTCTGCTAGTGCCTCTGATATAGGGTCCTCAAAAAGCTCCATCAAACTCAGAACCTCCTCCGTCTTGGAGGTCACGCCCAACGGGCTGAGTCTCAACCCCCTAGGTAGCTCTGTTGTGGTACTTACCAATTTTGCCTCTTTGGCTTAAGTGTTCTTGGCTTCCTCCAATCTTCGGTGTTCAATGAATCTTCCAAGCTGTACTTCTATCTCGTTAAGCCTCACATATCTCTCGTTGTCACCGAAATCGAGGACCCGGAACAATAGACCAACACTTCAATTAATAGACAAAGCATGAAAACATAGCGGAAGAACCATAAACAATATAATAACACCTCACTGAGCCGGAACGGCCAGCCCCCCATATGAACTTCTTTATTCAGATAGCAACTTTTACAATAAACCAAGGTGCGGGTGCAAACAGCACCGGATTTTTCCACAAAGCGTACGCGAGACTTTCACAAGTTCTCTTCTCAGAATCAAGACAAAACAATCCCACAAAACAGTTCCAAAACTGTCTCAAAACAGTCCATAAATCAGCCTCAAACACTGCTTGTTGCACGGTCAGATTTGTGTAAGACAAGAAAACCGGCTGAAACCACACGTGTGTGAGTTGTACGACTGTCCGGATGCTGGGCAGATGCTGAACAGCCAGCACGCGATCACTTTGCAGGTGGCCAGCAGCAGGAGGGAGAAGAAAACTTCTGTACTGCCAACTCTGAGAGAAGAGGCCAACAGCCCACTGTACGGCCAATGCTGAAAAGAAGGAAAACCAGCTGCAGTCGGCTGTGTACGGCCAGTGCAGAGAGGAGAGAAAGCAGCATTGTATTGCCAATGCTAGAAAATCACCAAAAGCTTATGCTGTACGGCCAGCGAAGAAGAGAAGAGAGTAGCAACTGTAGTCGGCCAGATGGTGCAAGCGCTTGATGATAAAAACAGCCCTCCCTTGCCTCTTTAATAGGGTCGACCAGCTCTATAATAGCTGTGCCTTTCCTTTCTGCCCAAAATAGCTGAGCTTACCCAAAATATCAACTTTTGTGCTTTTCCCAAGCTTGTAGCTCTAGGCGCTTCCTTAAGTCCACCTGTTTCTGCCCAAAATAATAAATATGTCCAGCCAAATTTTAATAATGTGTAAACACACTAACTTATAAACCTAATAAGTCACTTTAATGATTGAAATCCCATGTTGCTCATGCTCTGTAGCCATCTTTCAGGCCAAACTTTGCCGGTAAATGCTCCAGCTTACTTCTGTGGAAAATCCCCATTCACACCTTGGCTCTGCTCAATGTGTAAAACACTGGTCAAGACTGGTGAAGGGACTAAATGGCGACACTCATTGTCCCTGTTCATACTCCTCTTGGAGCATTCCCTTAGCCAGATGAAAACTCAGACTTTGCCCACTCGTTCTGACACATGCAAATGCAAACGAAAGGTTTATGCCCACTACTTCTAGTGCTGAAAAACACTGATGTAGGGGCTGATTCGCTGCCAACCAAAGAAACCTAGATTTTGACTCAAACCCTAAAAACGCAAACCCTAATTTTAGTAAACCCTAATTCTACCTAGACTTAACATCACCCAATGCTACACCTAGGATCACCCGTTGCTGTGATAGCAATGTAACATGCGTAGTGGAAGCAAGACTTGATTAACGCTAATAAATGGATTAAGAAGCACTAATCTTGCCAATGACGTGATAGCTCAAGTGGTAAAGACGTTTCGAAACCCCACAAGGTGCTTCCTCAACATCATCGCCTGTGGGAGGATAAAAAAGCACCTATGGGCACCCGAGCACCATGCAAGTTACATAGAGGAGAAAATAAATGTGGGACAGCCTTCTCGAGGTAAAGAGAAGATGCAAGAGGATGACCCAAATGATTGAAAGCAAAGATTGAGCCTATTAAAAGGTAGTTGTATGCCAAGAAAGAAGAGCCCAAGATGCTCTATGATAACCCGTAGGTTCACAAACTTATGGAGGCCACAAAGGCTGAGTCTATTGTTAGCCTAGAAGGGCTATAGCTACACACAGAAGTACACAGTACACAGATCACAGAGATGGTGATGGATAGAAAGATGCAAGACTATGGATTGCATTGGAATGTGTGTGGAGCTGAAAAGTCAACCCACATATAATATCAAAGTACCACAATAATAAAAAGGTTTCCTTTCACACCATGTGTGTCATGACCCTGTGTTTTTCTCTGGACAGTATGTAGGTGTGCACGGGGACATGGTGGACAATGTGAATGGCATCAGATTGGAGTTAAAAAGGAAGCCCATGTGTGGACAACCCCAAGTGTGAAGGGGGCAAAGAGACTTTAATTAAAAAGGTTTTATAACCTTTGGTGGCCAAAAATTAAAGTTTAAAAGGTTTTAAAACCTTGGGAGGCCCCTAGGTAATTTATAGAGGCTACTCTACTTTTGGGGGAGGGGCACGCCTCTTTCTCTCTTGCTTTTGGGAGAGGTGGTACAAGTTGGCTGCGTGGAGGAGAAGATATAGCAGGCCGGTTGACTGCGTGGGAAGTAGCAGCTATGAGAAGGCCGGTACCGATTGGTACGGATGCTGCAGGTTCAAGCGCCTACTGTGCAAGTGTAGACTTGTACGAACAGGTACATGCAGGCGGATAAGGACAGTTCTGTCTAGCAGGTACAGGCGGGACAGTTCAGTCTTGTGTAGCTGCAGGGTACAAGCGGCACATAAAAAGCTAGGCCATGCGTGTGCTTTTTGACTCGTGGAAACAGGTCCGCAGGCAGCGCTGGACAGAACAGTGCATGCTTTTCTCCACGCCCAAGGGAAACTGTAGGCGGCTGCTGGACAAGACGGTAAGCGCTTTTCTCCACACGCCTTTGCAAGGCTGGTCGGGAAGTTTACAGTCGGGCTGTGCTGCAGAGTGCAGAGGCGCAACCTAGTACTTGTTTACACATGCTTTTAGGGGATTAAAGTCAGCTGCTGTGCTGCACTACAGGGCAGACACATAGGCCTACTTCTCTCTCTCTTTCTTTGGCCTATGCAGGATTGGTTGGCTGCTGTGTGGCTGAGTATACAGGCCCGTTGGGGACTGTTTTGAGACTGTTTATGGGCTGTTTTTGTTTGACTGCAAATTCAGCTATGTACTTGGGTTTCTGGCTGCAAGTACAAGTCACTTGGTTATGTTTCTTGGCATGGGAGTGATGCAAGCTCGCATGGCTGCGTGCTCATGGAGCAGATTGTTTTCTTCCTGCTAGAAAGGAACAGAGGGACCTACAGATATGGGCATCTCTATGTTTCCAGATGTTTCATGAGGGAACAGGTAACTAGATGTATGCCGTTGTTGGCACTGTTGTTGAATGGTGCCATGAATGGTTCTGTATGGAAACAGGACAGAAGTTTCAAAGGGAAACAGGCCTAAGGGTTTCATGTGGAAACACGTCGTAGGTTTCTCGAGGAAACATGTTTTTGGGTTTCTCCAGGAGATAGGTCACATGCAGGCAGAAGGTACAGGAATAGACACATGTATGGTACAGCCTTGCTATTGATTGGACAGGGGACAGGGAATCCATGACAGAGATGGATAGTACCCTTGGAAGGTAGAGAGGGTTGGTACAGGTGTGTCGACTGTATGGTATGCTGTGCTGTGATACGAGTTCTCTTTTGAGAAACAGTTTGGGAGTCTGTGTTGTGATGCAGAAGCACTGGATGTGTCAGGGGGTGATGTTGTTCATAGTGTGAGAGGCTATGGATGGTTGTGGCAGCCCTGATCATGGGAGAAAGCTTCTGTATGCAGACACAATGTGAGAGAGTCTTTCGATGTGAACAATGACTGGACTTGTTTGTGGATGCCGAGCGGACAAGAAGCCATGATGCAGGTTCTTTGCAGGCTTCAGGAGTTCTACTGTGACGGCTGAGTTTCCACCCTTATTGTAATCAAAGCTCTTAAAATCAATTAAAGAAATACCGCAAGGGACGCCACTGCATTTTGGGACCAATCAATGTCTGTGTACTGTTTGCAGGAGCACTCTAGCTCCCCCTGTTTGTTTTCCTTTTCTAGGTCCTCAATGGCGTTGAAGTGTTTTATATGCGAGTGTTTGTTTCACCGCCCGTCAGATTTTCTGAAGGCCGGTTTCAAGGTTCCGTTTGCCGGAACAATCGCCAATTTTCCTAAGGAGGCGAGCTCGTGGTTGTCTCATGTGAGTCACATCAAAAGCTTCAACATGTGGAAAGTGAAAGGGAAGTGCAGGAGGCAGTGCAAGATTGTGTGTCTTTGCCTATATGAGGTGAAGAGCAAGAGCTGAAGATGAAGCTCAGGAGAAAAGACACCAAGAACAAAAAGTAGTTGAAGTGTTATGGTTGTGGTGGATCCCCCCAGGGTTCGGGCGATAGCCACAGATTTTTACAGGGATCTGCTCTCTGCTGAGCCAGCAGATGACAGGGTGAGAGAGGCTCGGGAGGCAGTCTGGAGCTTCACGAGACCGGTTGTGCCGGCCCATTTGCAGCACTCCCTTCTCTCCCCCTTCTCGGATACGGAACTGGAGGAGGCTCTTCAGGCACTTCCTCGGGGCAAATGCCCAGGAGAGGACGGTCTCTCAGTGGCTTTCTTCCAGAGGTATTGGGGTCTCTTACATAGGGGTTTCAGATTGGCATTCCAGGAGATTATGGAGTCGGGAGTCATGCCGGACAGCATGGCAGAGGGGTTGATTCACTTGATCCCCAAAGAAGGAGGAGACAGACTGGAGATTAGACAGTGGAGACCGATCACCTTGCTAGGCACGGCCTACAAGGTCCTAGCTAAGGCGATCAGCAGGCGGCTTCAGCCTCACCTTCCGGACATCATCCACTCCACGCAGACAGGCTTCATCCAGGATAGGAGCATCCTGGATAACATCTTCTCTTTCTGGGAGGCTACGGCTTTGGCTAGATTTCGGCAGGAGGATCTGGCAGTGCTCCTTCTCGACTTCGAGAAGGCATATGATCGGGTGGACTGGGCCTTCTTGGAAGGCACTATGGAGAGGATGGGCTTCCCCCCTCAGTGGATCCGTGGGGTCTCTGCACTCTACACATCGGCTCATAGCCAGGTGCTGATACAGGGCGTGCGCGGAGAGAAGTTCCAGCTCTCGCGCTCGGTGCGGCAGGGGTGCCCCTTGGCGCCCTTTCTTTTTCTTTTTGTGGCGGAGGCCATGAGCACTTTTTTGACGGCACAGGATACAGGTTTGCGGGGCCTCCAGCTCCCCATCCGCACCTCGGAGGAGCTCCTAGACTCGGAGTTTGCGGATGACACTGCTGTCTATCTTCAGGGAGGAGAGGAGAACCTCCGCCGCTTCGCCTCAGCCATGGACAGGTTTTGCAGAGCCTCGGGCGCTTTGATCAACTGGCACAAGTCGTGTGGGTTGTGGGTCAGTTCTATGCCCCCCCCGACTTGGAGGCCAGTTGATGGTTTTCAGTGGCTGCCCCCCGGCACTACAGTGCGCTATTTGGGATGCTATGTGGGCATTGATATATCTCCGGAGCAGCAGATAGCCCCCCTTCTTCTGAGCATTCGGAAGAAGCTTCTGTATTGGAGTACCGCTCGTTTATCTCTGGCTGGCCGAGTAGTTGTGGCCAACCAGGTTCTGCTTGCTACCATGTGGTACATCACTTCTTGCTGGGCCTTCTCTCGGGCGTGCATTGGCCAGGTGCAGAGGCTCATCAGGAACTTTCTTTGGTCTGGTGGCGACGAGCGGCCCGCCAGGGCCAAGGTGGCATGGGCTGTGATCACTCAGCCGAGGGAGAGAGGCGGCCTGGGCATTGTTGATCCTATTTGCCAAAGCCGAGCCTTGCTTGGCAAGTTGGTGGTTCGTGGCCTCCTACCAGGCGCTGAGCCGTGGAAGGAGTTTCTTGTTTCCAGGATGCTCAGCCGCACTCCTTCTCTTAGCGGCCCCTGGACCCCCAGCATCAGGTGGATCTTTACAGAGCAGCGATCCACAGGAGTGGGCCTTGGCTTCGAGGAGCGTTTTGCAGCTAGCCTTCTGAGGGCCTGGGCGCATCTGAGGCCGTCACTCTTCCAGACTCCCCCGGGCACCGATGAGGAGCGCCTGAGGCAGCCATTGATCTGGAAGCCCTTGATCCGACTTCCTAGTGGCCATATGGTTGGATCGCGGTCTCACGTGTCGTGGGGCCCGTTGAGCTTCGGCCTAGCCCAGTCCCTAGACGACTGGATATGTTTTCAGCAGCTGCCTCTAGAGGCTCAGGAGAGGAGACTCAGTGGGATGAGGGGCAGAGAGTTGATGAGACAGGACATTGAGGCGGCCATCCCCCGGGAGTGGCGGATCCCAGTACAGGACCCTCCACCTCCACAGTGGATGGGCGTCTTTACTCGGCATGAGATCCTTCTAGCGGTCTGCGGCACAGCGGAGAGAGTCGCCCCACTCACTTTCGAGGTGGGAGAGGGTGGCCAGCTTCAGAGGACACGACTAGATTTGGATGAGCTCCAGGGTTGTATTTTTCAGAGGGTGCGGGTGGTCGGCTTTCATCAGAGACAGTGGCATGTAGACCCCTCACCGGCCTCGATAGGGGAGGACTGTTTTTGGAGATTATGGGCTTGGGACAGCAGGCCTCTTATTCGCCTTCAGTGGGATCCAGGTGAGTGGTTTTGGCGAGATCCCTACTCGGCCCCTACCAGCCCAGGCATCCCCTTTTTTCAGTACACAGCGAGGCTGGGGCGGCGGATTCAGAGGCACAGGATAGCGAGCACCCCGGCGGCGGCCGAGCATTGGCGGCGACAGGGGCTCTCCCCTGCCTTTCTTAGGGACTTCTGGCAGCGCCTTTGGGCTAGCTTCCGGCCCCGGAAGGTGACGCTTTTTCTCTGGCTCACAGCGCATAGAGGACTGGCTGTGGGGGCCTGGCTAGCTTTTGACAGACACCCAGCGTCCTGCCCTCGGTGTGGCCATGCACAGGAGTCGCAGAGCGGCACTGCTTATGGGATTGCCCACCTGCACAGCAGGTCTGGCAGCGCGCTCTCAGGATGGTTTTTGCAGGCTCGCCAGGTGAGATGCTGGTGACGTGGGGTGCGGTGGCTTGGGCCACGGACAGCGGCCCGGCCCTTGGATATGAGGACGTCCCTGGCAGTGCGACCATCCAGGTCTCTGACAGGGTGATGGCGGTGGTTCCGACGCCAGACTTCTCTTCGGCAGTCCCTCAGGAGGGGGTCGGGCACAGATGGGAGATGATCAGCAGCATGACGGCTTGGCGCACATGGAGAGCCCGATGTGGGGAGGCCATTGACCGCCAGGCGACTCCACCGGCGGAGGTCATACAGGCCCTCTGGGTGGACATCATTCACACCTTGAGAGGACACTGGGGGAAACTTCAGGGCGACTCGGATCGCATGAGAGGTCGCCGCAAGGCTTTCCTCCGCACTTGGCAGCTTGGCCCTTTCCTCATCGCGAGGGGCGAGGATGTCACTTGGCACTATAGGCCTCCAGTTTGGCTTTTCTCACCTCCCACATGTACTACTAGGTAGCCCCCCCCCCCCAGAGAGCGGCCAGCCACGGGGGTGGAGCTCAGGTGTTCACTGTGTGTTTTTTTATCCCTCCTTGTGAGGTGAGCTTTGTAGCCTTATGGCGTTTTCTCATTAACTAATAGAAGGATCGTTTTTCCCAAAAAAAAAAGAAAAAAAAAAGAAAAAGAAAGAAGACTCCTAGAGCTTCCGCGTGTTACAGCCATTATGGCTCAATTGGGCATTTTTGCAGGCATATAAGCAATAGTTAGTCCCGAAGTGGGATCTCATCATTTAGGAGTATATAGGGCTCCAAAAGAGCAACCAAGGCCTCCGGCAAGCCCTAGTGAAGGGAGACGTCTTCGATTAGGAGGAAGGCATCTTCAGCAGCAGGTTTTGGATGTATTAGTGACTTGCACATAATACAAAGGGTTTATTAATTCCATTGTATATATTCATCATTTGCAATATACATTAGATTAGGTCATCTCTGGTCTTGTGATCTTTAGGATTAGTGCTTCTTTATCCATTAATTAGCAATCATGTCATGCTTCCGTTGCAGAGCCCCTTCGGCTGTGCATTAGGCTGCTCACAGTGGCACTACGATTGTACTTGATTCGAGTGCCCCTTTTTGGTGCATGTTGCTGCCCTACATGCCACTCCTGATGTGTCTTTTGTTGCACTAAATATGGGCTGCATTTTTGCTCTATTGGCTGCCTTGATGATGTGTGTTAATCTTCTCGATGGATGCCCATTACTTGCTAATCTGGTTGTCCTCCGTATGCAATGCTTTTGCCTCCTCCCTTTCTTGCTTAGGCTGAGAGATATATACCCCACTAGAATGCTCGTAGGGTGAGAAAACCCATAGCTCAGATGTGAAAACGCATAGGGGGAACTTAGGGTTGCTCTGATACCAACTGTGAAGTCCTTCCTTGAATTTCCCTAAACACAGCTGAAAACCACGATTAACTAAATCATGAGGTAACAAGCTCGCTCACCTCCCAACAACGACCGGCATCCACCGATCTCCCCCAAGCCAAGGCTAGGGCTTCCTGCAGAATCACATAGGCCCGTGTCTAACTCCGGTGTCGCATACCATCGAAGCTTGCCCGTAGGCCTTCGACACGCCAACCTACGTACTGGCCACGTGTGTGGCATGAGCACGTCTGCACTCCGCTCGAGCTAAACCGTCAGTGGTGCATCCGCACAACTGTCTTGTAATAACTCAAGCTCTCACTTATATAGTGATAACTACACCATAAATAGCTAACTCGCTATAATTGGCCATTAATCTTGTTATATTAATCTATGAACCCTAGCCAAGTATTAGCTTGCTAATCCCTAATCTCGAGGCCTCTTAACCTTGTTGGATTAGATCCGTTATCCGTAGATTATTGTCCAAGTACATAACGGGGGGATCTCAACCGGGGGGTTTGGCGGGGGGGGGGGGGGGGTCACGAACAGGTTCGAGAGGAGGAGAGGGCGCCAGGGGGGCACCACCGACTACCGGACCTCAGAAGACGAGCCAAGATCTGCAAGGCCTCTGCCAAACCTGGTTTGAAACCCATTTACAAGGCAGGAGACCACATGAACCCACAAAACTATTTAGAGAGGGATTTGTCAGAATGCGCAGCGGAAGACTAACGCACGTAGGAGACGCATCACCATCGAGCTCCACGAACACCCCCAACGGACACTGCACCATCCCTCCACCGGGCTCCCATCTCCCGGTGAGCTGCCTCCCAGAACACCGGCCGGAGGAGATGACTATGTCAAGGTGCCACTCTAGCCTATATATGGCTCTTCAACTTCCCATGCTTCCACTTATGGGGTAATCCAAGGCACCTTCTAGCCATAGATCACATGCTCGAAATCGCCAACCTTCCAACACCCTCCCTCCATTCGAGCTCCGCAAGCCACCGAGGCGCGAGGGGGTCGCCTAGGACCACACACGCCTGAGCCGCCGAGGACCACACACGCCCGGGCCCATCTCCCGGTGAGCTGCCTCCCAAAATACCGGCCGGAGGAGATGACTATGACAAGGTGCCACTGTAGCCTATATATGGCTCTTCAACTTCCCATGCTTCCACTTATGGGATAATCCAAGGCCCCTTCTAGCCATAGATCACATGATCGAAATCGCCAACCTTCCAACAGGATTTGGTCCTCTTTGTCTACAAGGACCAAAGTTGTGTTCTTTTTGCATGAGATGCGCACATGCAAAGACTGACTCATGTGGGAAAGAAGAGGCGAGAAGAACACAGCCAGCGTTGAGACGCTTCTGACATCTCTCTTCCAAAGCATTGGAGAGTGCCTTGCTCGGATGCCAAATGATGAGAGAGACAAATGCACCAGCATAGAGAGGTTCTTGTCACAAGAAGTTTCCATCTTGACCTCCATATGCCTGGCTGCTGCTAGACTTGGACGACAACACATAGAACACATCAAAGTCCCACAGCATAGCAGCAAGGACGGCCCTCCATGGGACGTCACACCCAGACAACACTCCTCAAGGATAGAGGACCATGAGATAATGTTGTGTCGTGTAAAATCTGCATCACCCGCTCCGATTACAATGATTTACAGTTCTTTTTAATTCAACATGGCAACCATCTCCCATTATCTGCTGAGAATTTTGTAGCGTTGTATTAAGGACCAACAGTGCTGAAGTTTGTTTCATACTTGACTTTGACTTTCTTTGTCATTTTGCAGCTTGTCCTATCTTGGCACATGAAAGCAGCAACAATGTGTGAATTTTCACGACAAGAATTTGTTGGTGGTTTGCAATCCTTGGGGTGAGTGTTTGACTACTCTGATTTTTGGCATTTTATAACTGGTCCCTGCTCAATAATTTTGGTTATTTTTTCTAGGACGCACCCTGAGGGAGGGGCTGTGCGTGCGTGTGTGTGCATGCTTGCATGCATGCGTGTGTGAATACATGTGCATGTGTTCGTGTTTGTGAGTAAGGTTAACGTGGAGGAGAACACAGTTTGTAAACCTCTACTATGGTTGTTGGGCAGTGTTGATTCTGTCGAGAAGCTCAAATATATCATTCCAGCTATACGTGCAGAGGTTAAAGATGAACGTAAGTTTCAACCTTGCTAACCTTGTCAAATTTTTAAGGGTTATCCAGATGTAGCAGTCTTGGGATTAAAAGTAGCGGGACATGCCAAGAGTGCAGCTTGTCTTAAGTACTTTTGAATTTTCTTCACTATCTCTAAGAGTTTATTTGTAATGAAATGTATGTGACATTGTGATGTTGCAAGGCTTCAGGTTATAGTTTTGCGTCTATGCCATGCCCTAATTTTCGAATAACTTGTAACAATGTCTCATTACTTTCACTAACTGTTTTATCATGTGTATTCATATTGAAATGATCACATGCTAAACAAGCATTATTTCAAATTCCAGCTTTATGTTAAATCAATACTAATTAAGAATCGATCATCAAGCTGTGGTTTTCTTAATTGGTATGGTAGGGCATTGTCAATAGTTATGTTACAATGCGCTCCTCATAGTATGGATTGGATAACACTATAAGAAAATATCACATGTGCGTTCACACAAACAACAAAATCTTCCACAAGACAGAATGTAATGCAAGAGAGATGGAGAACAATACTGAAATTATTGTTGCAAACCAAATTACAAACTGATAGCGTTTGCTCGCCTGTGCGCTCTCCGGCAAGGAGGTTTGATGGTGATCTATGTAGATTCTGAGACAAAGGATGCCATGCTCTAGCAAGGGTGCACAAGATGGTGAAGATAAATCTCAATTGATGATCTCAATATGACAGAGAGGTTGTATCTATAGACAGTACCCAGGGTGGTTGTATCATAGGTTGGCCACCCTACGATTGCTCAGATGGAGCGAATCGATGACCACTCGATTGAGGCAATAGACTAATCAAAGGACCGTAAGTCTGGGTGCAACTTCAGGCCCATTTAGGCCTTGTAACCGGAGGACAGTGTGCCCTTTGGAAGGTCTCCTTCCATCTTACATTGTGGTCTATCAACCCGCACTTACATGCATCCCACTTGGCAAAGTGCGAAGTCTACATAAGCCGTCTCCTAGCCATTCGGCCACCTATGGATAATCCTAGTGTCTTAAACTGGGCACTGTCGGGGTGCCTGGGTCTTAGTAACAAGTTATGGCCATTTCCTAGCCAAAAGTTGCCATTTCCTAGCCAAAAGTTGCAGTTTCGTGGAAGCAATTTCTGTTTCCGTTTCCCCATTTCCTCATCTCACTTGAAAATTTTGCCTTGGTGAGTTTTGATTTTCCCCAATTTTCCTTGTTATCTTTATTAGATTATGATGTATCCCAAGTTTCTATTTCTCTCAACTTTTTTCGTTATTTCTATTTATATGTACTAGATAATGTTAAAGACACGTAATTTCCTGTTTCAAGCCGTTTGCGTTGCGGAGATATCATCCATTTATGTTGCTGTTTTCGTTGCATGCAACTATGGCTTGGTTATGCTCAATACACAACGGCTACTCCTCATAAGGGAGGCCTTACAATAGAGCAACCCGTCAGACCCTCATAGTCATAGTGATGAGGGTGGAGTATTGATTTCCAATACCTCCCTCAATGTCCACCGTTTCAGTGTCACATGAGTGACACAATGAAAAGACTTAAACATATGATTAGTGCGAAGCACATGAGAGATTAATGCTAATCAACACATAGCAAGAGACAATAGAGAAGGAGAGATAGAACTAATCTATTGTGTATTGCAAAATATGAATATTCACAATGGTGAACTTGGATCTTGACTTAGATCCTAGTTTTGCATACCTATCTATTGATGCATAGTTGACTTGTTGATGCACTGATCTCCAGATGCTTGTTTAGGACTGCCCTCTAGCCGGTGGTGTCAATACTGACCAATCCTTTTACGATCACAAAAAGGTCTTTTTTTGTGTTCATATTGTGCCCAAGTTGTGTCCCAACTATTGTTGCATGCCTTGGTACCTCTGGCCACTTATTGGACTGCCAAAATAGCCTGAAACAGCCCATACTCTGCCATGTACTTTACCTAGAAGGCGGCTGTTTCACGTGGCACTCACATGGGTGATGCACATGACTTACCTTGGCCATATCAATTGTCTTTAATATCTCTCTTGCGTACTTCTGGTGAGAAATGAAGATGGGTAGGAGGAGAACAAGGAGGTGGACCTGTAGGAGGGTGAGCAGGAATCACTTCACCTTCCGCTGGAGCAGGTGCGAGAGGACGCTCCTCAGTGCCATCCACATACAGCCATACATTCTTGGCAACCAATACATGACGCATCATATAAGCCTACATAGGGTAGTTATCCCCATTGAGTTTGTCCTCTTAAGACAGCATGCCAAAGAGGTCATTGTTATTGTTGGCTATGACAACACAACAAATGTGTTCACAGGTCACCACAAGAGTAGGCAATGCCCAACAAAACTGTAAGAATGCAGGAGATAAATAGCAGGATAATCAATGAACTGAAAGGGAACTCCTTCACCACAAGAAATATATATGCATGTCCCAAATTTGCAAGTGTACTGCACGATAATGCAAATTTGTCAAAGGGTCCACAATGGTATACATATACTGCAACAAACCACAAATGTATACATGTGCCGTGAAAAACACGATCAGCTGACACTTGTAAGAGCTGCAAGTGCTCAAATCCTGGTAAAATCAAAGGTGAATGGATCGAATAATGCAAAAATGGGCTCAATGTAGAAAATTTAGGCTTCCAATTAGACCAAATCTGAACCGGCACATGTAAATCTGCCAAAGTGTCCAAATGTGCAATTGTCACCTGTGCCAAATGCTATAATGCCCAAAAAATTGGGTGAAATGCCCCAATGCCAAGTAAATGTGCTTGTAACACCCAAAATGCTTGCAAATGTCTATAATAGACCTGCAAATAGTGTCAATTTCTGCAAAATCCCCAAATTTCTAGTGCAATTATGCACCAAATTTGCTGAAATCAATGCCAATGCGTGTCAATGTTGCGATTGCAGGCTCAATTGTGAAAAGCCCCAAAATTAGTGCAACCAATTTGCTAATTTTCTAGCAATTTCTGAATTTTGAAAAAATGCAGAAAAAGAAATTCAGTAACAAATTATTGATCGTGCATTGGGCGGCTTCAACAGGTCGGGTGAGCAGGTATAGGCGGCGTAGGGCGGTGCGGGACAGGTACAGTCGGCGGTAGAGGGCAGGTCGGCATAGGTTCGCCGAGTATAGTCGGGCGGTTGCAAAGGGACGCAGGGCGGCAGCTGCAAGGAGTTGACGGCGGCGCACAGTAGTTGGTCGGGCAGTGTTCAGTGTAGTAGGCTCAAGCTAGAGCAAGAAAGGCAAACCCTAGCTCTGATGTGTAACCCTAACCCTAGCCCTAACCAAGCTCTGATACCAATGTTGGGTAGGAGGGCAGCTAGCCTGCACACACACACACACACACACACACACACGCACAAGATCAAGCACACCAAGAAACGTGAGGGAGCTGAAAAGATGTACTCGTTGAATTAATAAAATGAAAGTACAATGAGAGTACTAAAAAAGCCTAGGGCCAAGTGCCCAACACACAAAAGTGTGTTCACACGGGGAAAAAACCTGCGTCGAGCCACAGAGAAAAAGTGCCCGTGAGTAAGTTGGGTTCACACTTGAACTAGCCGGGAGTGGCCGGGTGGACATGACCAACATAAAGCACAGCATTTAATATATTAAAAAAGGTGGGTTTGTCCAACAGATATGGCCGACGTAGCTGGTAGCTGGCCGACCAGCACTCCAGGAGCATATATAAGCATAAATCATAATTCAGCATTCATCCATTCAGTAGCTCATCTTTCATGCATTCTTAGCATCAATAGAAGATATGTAGAAGGGGCCATTGCCCTAAGTCATGTACAATCATCATGTAATCTTTTTGTACCTATGGGGCTGACCATTGCCCTAAGTCATGTACAAGAATCATGTAATCTTTTTGTACCATATTAAATATAAGAAAACCCCCACACCAATCTCTCTCTTCTTCTCTCTCCTCTGTCTTAATCTGTGTTAATCAGCATCAATGTTCTTAATCATGCTTAGGGCTGTGGATCAGGACAACAAGGCTTCTGCGCATGCAATGATAGAGGCACTCATGACAAGGCCTTCATGTTACTGTGACAACATAGTTGCATGACTAACATCAAGAACCTTTTGTTCAGTGTTTGCTCAAAGCAAACGGAGGCACAGTGCCACGTTCTACGAAGTACAATTAACTTGTATTTACTTGTCGTAGTATCTAGTCCATACTATGCATGATGGAGTTGATGGCTTATTGTCTTGTGGATGATTACCATGAGGTTATAGATTGCACTTTCTTATAAGGTGACTTTGGGCATGTTCCTGGATTCATCTAGGTATATGCAAAATTAACAGTGAATGGTTGAGATAATTTGTTCCATGTACATGGGTGCACACTTCTGCCATAGAGCAGCTGCTTATGTTTAGCAATCTTTCTAGCATATGAGATTGACTTGTTTGGTTTTTATTCTCTGCATGCTCTCAGACAAATTTCGTGAAATTTACAACTTTGCTTTCAGCTGGGCCAAGGAAAAGGTCAGCATCAATATCTTGCAGTTGTTCCTTCTTGGTCTTGAAAAGCACAAGCTGCTCAACTCTGCACCACCTGCCAGGCATACAGCTTAAGCACATAGGAACTCTTGGATGCTATGTGTTTTTATTTAATGTTCCTGTTTAATGACTTAAGAACACCTTATATATTGCAGGGCCAGAAGTCTCTAGCTCTTGAAACAGCTATTGGAATGTGGCAGTTACTGTTTGCGGAGCGTCAATGGCCATTGGTGGACCAGTGGTGTCAGTTTCTACAGGTTTGGCTTTATCTGCTGCTCGGTGCATGAAAAAAGGAGACCGATTATCCATTATTGCTGATGCATTGCATCTTATGAAGTTACTGTGGCGGTTAATCATGCTAGGTGCCAAAGGAATGTCAGAACTATGTCTTGCAAATTCTACTGCATTGTTCTTAATTTGTTGATTACAGAATTGTGCCAGATTATTTAGCAATTGGATGAGTTATTCGACATTGAGGGTTAGAAATGAATCTTCAAAGAACGCTCTCACCAAAAGCCTTATAGTCTTTGTTGTTTGAGCCCTGAGCTTGTAAATTGGATTCTCATGAATATGCTATCCCTTGCCCATGTGATTAATATCTAAGCTTTCTCAATCGGTCCCCTCCCTAGGACATGTGACCAGGAAAACTCGTTGACAAGTCAAGTAACTCTTTGTAGCCCGTAATATCTTTTCTAAATACTTCATGCTGATGGATGTCCCTCTCACTTCTGTCAATTTGTTTTAGATCCTTCTCAAGGATTCAGTCCATTCTGATTAAGACTTTAATGGATCAGCAGGATAATTTCTGCTTGAACATGTGGTATATTTGATGTGTGGTCACTTTAATATGGGGCATCTGCCTGTTTTGCTGGTCACAGGCCTGGTTACACCCACTCTCAATAACTTACACTTATGCAAATGTTTTCTGTTCTCCTGAACTTGTTTCTTTCTAACAGTCCCAATTCAGTCATTTTTTCATCTCTCTCTGAGGAATGCCATTGGTCAGCTTTGCTGGTCACAGGCCTGGTTACACCTGCTTTCAAAAACTTACACTTATGTCCATGTTTCCTGTTCTTTTGAACTCGATTCTTTCCAACAGCCCCAATCCGGTCTTTTTTTCATCTCTCTGAGAATTGCCATTGGTCAGCTGGATTCACACCACCTCCAGATAGATTTGAGGAGATTTATGCATCCCTCGGGAAGAGAGGATATGCAGACCATGCACAACGGGGAGATAGAGAGAGGAGGACTACCTGGTTAGATGCCCAGTTTCTATGAGATACAGGGGCAATTTCATTGCCTTTTCAGGGATGGGATTGGTTCCCTTACCCCTGGGAGCTTCGTTATCACCGAGAGGCACTAGGCTACACTGGCAGGATCAGCACGACACTAATGAGACCTCTATTACAATCTAGTTCGGCCCTCACCAGATGGCTGCAATGATCACCCCCCAGCCTTGACAGGATCACAGAGAGCAGACAGCCCATGGGCACCAATCCGACCTCGCCATCCCTTGCCATTGCATACATGTGGAGTCATGAGAGAGAGAGAGAGAGAGAGAGAGAGAGCCAGATTCCCTCGTCCAACGATAGAGCTAGGCCCTCCAGTTGCCAGCTCCAGGTCTAGGACATATCTAGGTGCTATAGAGATACACCATCACAGGAGGTTGACATTGATTCTCTACATTCATGAGGAGGGTGATATAGGATGATTTCTGCCCATTTCATCATACATATAGTGCTCACGTAGTATGCAGGCCCTGATCTTTGGTAGAAGATTTTTCCCCCATTTTTTAATGTGTTTTTGACATCCCATTGAGAGACCGAGACCGGCGAGACAGAGAGCACACTCCCCTTGTCAGTCTCAGATCCAGGAGATACCCAAAGACAATCCAGTACTTTCCCACGAGGAGGCTGGGTCTCCACTCTCCAGGATGCCACCACCCCATGAGCCTCACTCTATAGTTGTCCAGGCCATACCTCAGTTAGGCACGACGTATGGGAGTCACATCAGATCGGTCACGCACACTCTAGAGAGCTAGACACCCTCGTCCTGACCACACCCAGCTCATCAGCCCCGGATTCAGAAGTCCTCACAGCAAACTATTTACATCTCTAGCCTTATTGTATCACCCATGATGGACATCCTGGATGGGCCCTTGCCGGCATACAGGGTTGATTGACTGTTTTTATTCAGCTCTCCCATATCCATCACTTATTGTACCCTATACTTGGCATAGTAGGATCTGGATTTTTCATCTTGTATAATTTCAGAGTCTGAGATCTTAGCTTTCAGTTTTCAGTTTTAGTTACTGTTGCCTTTTCTTATTTCATCCATGATGAGATTTCATGGACACTATGTACACATCATATAGACCCTTTGGGTATTTTGAATTCTTTAATATCTTTCTTTCTTTCTCTCTGTCTTACTATGCATAGATGCATTGCCAACTTTTCTTTACCTTGGTCAGCCTCATTCAATGAGGCAAGAATTGAACAGAGTCATTCAAAGACAACACATGACAGATTTTTTCAATAGATGAAGATACTCCCCCTTCTTTTTTCCAAAGAAAGATCCTTCTATAGTTACAAAGAAAAACCAGCCGTACGGCTGAATACAACACGGCTAAAAAGCAGTCCAAGTATACAAATGATGTGGAAAAGAAAGGGGGGGGGCTCCCTCCTCGGCTGGCCGCTCTATCGGAGGGATGCTACAATTGGAGGTGGAGAAAAAAGCCACACTGGGGGCCTGTAGTGCCAAAAAGCTCCACCGTTCTCGCTGGATAAGAAGGGTCCGAGGGTCTTGGCATGGAAGAGAGTTTCATGCAGTTGCTGCATGCGCTTCGAATCACCGGTCAAGCGCTCAAAACGGCCTGGATGGTGTGTATGAGATCCACCCAGATCGAACGGGTGAGCCCAGATGGGGGGGAAAGGGAGGGGGGTGGTGTAAAACAAGCCGTCATGCATAGTCACAAGGGACGGGGGACGGTAACGGGGGATGGGGACGGGAACGGGACGGGGGACGGCCATATGTAGGGAACGGGGACGGGGGTAGGAACGGCACTTAAAAATTACTTTGTTAGTACCACCCACTCGCCTATACGGGCAAATCTTGCATGCCCATGGCTGTGCACCACCTCCATGAGGGGATGGGGTGTGATTGACCTCACCCCAAAATGTCCATCCCATCGTCCTTCTACGGGTAGTTGGAACTTGAAGAGCCACTACCACAAGGAGGATGCCATGGATGATGGATGCCTCCTTGTCACTTGATAGCTTGAGAGAGAGAGAGAGAGAGAGGGAGTGAGGCTTGAGCCTTGAAAGTTGAGGGAGAACTTGAGAAGTTGAGTGTGAGGGTGGGTGTGTGTGTGTGTGTGTGTGTGTGTGTGTGAGGGGGAGAGAGTGTGTCTTGAGAGGCTACAGCTTGCTTGTGTGAGAGCTTGAAACTTGAGACCTTGGTTCTTGAGGCTTGCTGCTTGAGGGAGAGAGAGAGAGTGTGTGTGTGTGTGTGAAACTAAAGCTTGAAGTGTGAGAGGGAGTGTGTGTGTGCGTCTTCTTATAGGGAGGGAGGCAAGAGAGAGGCCAAGGCCCAAAGCCTATGGGCCAAGGCTAAAGGCCCATGAAAACCCCTCCCAAACAGCCAAAAAAAGGTCAAAAATGTGACCATTGCCCAAAGAGTAACCTGCGGTGTTCCCATGCAGCCGTCCCCCACAACCGTCCCCTCCTGGATCCGTCCCCGGAACGCTGTCCCTTGTGAGGGACGCCCAGCTGGGGACGTCCATCCGTCCCCGTCCCACAGTGTTCCCGGGACGGCGTCCCCCCGTTCCAAGGGTCCGTCCCCTCCGTCCCCTGTGACATGACTGCCGTCATGGCCTTGCTCGATCGGGCTTGCCATATGTGCCAAGCTGCTATGCTGCTGATGATCTCCCATCATGAGCTAGTGTGACTGTAGAGTCCAGGGCCATATCAAAAGTGCGGCTAGATTCGTCAACATAGATGCGCATGTGAGTGAGTCTCAATGCAAGGCCCCGTACATCATCCTCGTAAACTAAGGCCACGCCTGCCGCTGCAACCCAAGCTACAGCCCCGCATGTGCGGGTGGTCCTTGGATTGGAGGTGCATAGGCGGAGGATGCGCTACCATACCTATTGTTCCTGGCGGCAGTCCCATTGGCAATGTCTCTGGCTGTCCTCATAGTTGCCGCAATGGCAACAACTTGTTGCCTGTGATCGCCAGCCATGTGCCTAGAGTTAGGCTTTGATGGGCTAAGAGCCAAAGAAAGAAGGAGATCGCTAAGAGCCAAAGAAAGAAGGAGATCTTCAGGCGATGGAAGAAAGTCTCCGCCCGAATTCCTCGATGAAGGTAGTCAGTGGCACATAACCTAGGGTGGGTTAATCCCGGGTTAGAGGGGTGCCTAGCTAGGGAACGACTACGCACTAAGTGAAGGAAGGCTTTAAATAGGAGGCAAAGGCAAACCAAGTAGGATAATAAAGTGTACTTATTGCAAAAAGCTTACTTGCTATGAAGCTTTATGATAAAAAATTTGCGTGTGGCCAAGGGCCTAAGGGTTTTGTGAGTGGGGATGATACCGGTCCGGCAGACATTGCGCCTAGGACGCCTCAAAGAGGTGATGGGTGAGGTGGTCACTAGGCCCAAGCTCAACTTGCAGCACCTCTTAGGAGCAAAGAAGATGGGATGCAAGAGATGAACATGCCATGTCCTTAATTGCTTCGTCGGTCAAGAGGTCAATTATACCTCATATCCAGTCTTGCAAGACGTCAAAGCATTATTGGGATACTTTGAAGGGCTAGGAATGAGGACAAGGTTATGCATTTGAAAAGACAGCTTGATGGTATGTATATGAATGAGGAGGACAACATGCCGGATCACTTGACAAAGATCTAAGATCTTCATGAGCAGTTGTTAAACGTTGATGAAGTGATTTCGAACAACTCGCTAGTGTCTACAACACTTAACTCTTTGCATGAGTCATCCTTGAGCTTTCGCAGTCGCGCAACTTGTCAGGGGAAAACCCTAACCCACTCACATTCTAGGAATTGGTGGGGCTTTTGTTGCAGGAGGAGTAGACAAGGAAGAACATGTGTATATGGGTATGCGTGGTCATGATTAGGCATTTGTGGCACAACAAGGCAAAGCTGGCGGCTATCAGCCAAGGGTTGATTCAGACAGCCATCAAACAAGGAGAAGGATGATGCGAGCAAGCCCAAGAAAAAGGGCAAGTGTCATTACTACAAGAAGCTAGGGCATTATATTGATGAATGCAGAATGAGGATAGACAAAGAGAAGAAGAAAGAATCTAGTATGGTTGTTGGTGACTCTTCTACGACTCCTGTAGATAAAGATGATGCATCAGCAAATTAGTACAGATGATTGGGCTTTTCTTGTATGCAGTTACGATGCTTCTCAAGAGCATATGTCTCTCATTGTGGATGAGAAACAGGTTGTATGGTAATTTGGTAGCGGGACCTCTAGACACATCATCTCCAGGAGGGATTTGTTCACAAAGCTAGGGGCTTCCCTAGAAGGTTAGAAGGTCTCATGTGCAAATAATCATTCTTATCTTGTGAAAGGCATTGGTGAGATTATACTCACAACAGCTGATGTTACAGATTTCTGCTTGCCAGATCCCCCCCCCCCCCCCCCCCCCCCCCCCCCCCCCCCCCGAAGAAAGATCTTCTATTAGTTAACAAAAAACTAGCCATGAAGGGCTAGATACAAACTCGCCACCATGTACGGGGCGGGGATCAGAGGATCAAGGGGTGGCGAAAGATGCACTTCGCCTTTGGCTGTCTGCTCTATGAGGAGAAGACGAGGACGGGGGAGGCTCTATGAGGAGAAGACGAGGACGGGGGAGGGAACAACACTTAAAAAATGCTTTTAAAAAAAAAGTTTTTATACACTACACTTATTCTACGTTGGAAGTACATCAAAATGAGCACAAATTTACACTAAAATGGGTCATATTAACAAAATACGCCGATCAAAGAGTGAAGGCGTTGATTGTATTAAGTAGATACAAAATGACTCAAGAGTCAGGACTAAGCCTTAAGGAGGCACAATACATGGAAGGACAAAAAAGGCTAAAGCATGGAAAGACTCAAAAGTGCTAAAGCCTAGAGCTAAGTAGTAAGGCCCATGAATCATGATCCATGAATGATCATCCACGAGAAGTGCTCGCCTCATGGTCATGGGTAGCTTGTGCTAAAGGAACATCAAGCTCATCCTCACTCTCATCCTCACTGGCATGTTGCTGCTGCACCTCATCCTCTTGTTACTCTTCTTGTTGACTCATCTCTCGCTTAGTGAAGGGATCCGCCTTCTTGGTTACGCTCTTGCAAAGCATTTGCAAGTTTGCGCTGATGAAGGCAAGGTCATTGGCACGCTCTACCCCGAGTCGGTTCCTCTTTCTAGAGGCAATGTGGTAGGTGCTCCAAAGTTGCTCCAAGCAAGAGGAGTTGACGGCCTGGCGAAGTATGCGAATGGCGAGTTGCTGTAGCTCCGGTCCATCCGAACCAAAGTCGTCCTACCATAGAGCGGCACCAACTTTGGAGCGGTCGATCTGTGCATCATGACGACCATAGGAGCCATGAAATGACCTGTACATGGAAAGCCGGTCCCTAATCTTGCGCCTAACCGATGTATCAGGCACAAGACGGTCCAAGATGATCCTCCACCCAGCGCTCAACTCCCGGTCGCTCTCCTGCTTGTTGCCTTGGAATTCTGGGTCCACCACATAAGCTGTTGCATGCAATGGAGAGTAGTAGGAATTCCACCTTCCTAGACACAAGGCATGGATCTCGTCGTATTTGTCTTCGTCAGGCACGAAGTGTTTCAACTTCTCTATCATGTGATCCATGGCCTCGTAGACCTTGCCTACGTATGGTCGCATAGCGTCTACAATCCTCAATAGGTAGACTATGGGCCTCACCATAGCATCCGTGGTCTTCACACTCTCCCACCAAGAGGCATCATCCGCCCATAAGCTACACTCTCAGCCGGTGTTTGTATACTCTTGCATCTTGACAAACTCGTCGCTAAGGAAAAGTTTCCCTCAAAGCACCACTACAATCCTTCAACCGGCCCAACATGAGGAAGTTGTAGGCAAACCGGGTGTCGGAATATTTGATGAGAGAGAGAGGACCTCTTGTTGAACTCATGCCGAAGTTGGTGGTGGTTGAAGACCATGGTGTTGGCCTCCTCAATGAGCGGGGCCAATGATCTCCATGGTGGTAGCCCACTCCGTTGCAAGCACATCCGTGCTCTTCCCGGTGCTGGATACATCATGAGATGAGATGAAGTACATCTCTCCGCGGGAATATGCAACCACGCCATGAATACTCCTCTTGTGGGTGTCGTTTCATCCATCCACAATGAGGGAGACTCCGTTCCTCTCCCATTGCCGCTTTGTGTTGTCGGCCGCTTGCTCTACAATGCTCTTGGATGAGGGGAGCATATAGGTTGAGCCATACTCCCCAATCTTCCTAATCATGGCCTTGAAGTATTTCGACCTATTCAAGAATGCAATTTACTAATGAGAAGGAGACTAGTATGATGAAAACATGAATGATGAATTGGTTGCACTTACCTAGCCGCTTGAAAGGCAATGTGGTCGTGGAAGAAGAAGCGGGCCACCGCCATATCCACCTCCACTTTCAACTTGGGATTCCAATTCTCCCCAAGTGTAGATTGTCGCCGTGGGCCACGCAAGGGTTGAGAGGCTGTGAAGATGGAGGGTACCGGTATGATGGATGGAGCAACATTACAACTCGATGGTGAAGGTGATGGCATGCATGATGCCGATCGGCCGGATCCACCACATGACTCCATTGTAGAGGCTTGAGTTCCTCTCTCCATTATTGCGGGATCCACGGCCACTCGTGGTGTTGTTCTTGCCGCTTCGACCGCCTCGTAGATGGTAAGCTTGTCGAGAAGTTTCCGTCTCTTTTTAGGCGTGACATTCGTGCAAAACCGCACCTCATGCCCACTCTCATGGAAGAGGTGGGCTCGCACTTTGTCGGCGCCACCCGTTCGCTGGTATGGGTAAAGCTTGCACACCCATGGCCGAGAACCACCTCCATGAGCGGATGGGGTGTAGTTAACCTCCTCCCACCATGTCCATCCCGTCGTCCTTCTACACGAAGCCCCGACACGTGAGGAGGATGCCATACTCTTGAGGCTTGACTCCTTGAGGCTTGAAAGTTGACTCTGGAGGCTTGGAAGTTGGAAGAGGCTTGAGGGAGAGAGTGCTTGTGTGTATGTGGCTTGAAGCTTGAGCAATGAGCAATGAGACTTGAACTTCCTTGACTCTTAAGGCTTGAAGGCTTGAAGGTGTGTGTGTGAGGAAGTGTGTGTGTTCGGTTGTTCTAGATAGGCAAGAGGGAGAGGCAAGAGTCTTGAAGTCTCGAAGAAGTAAGGCTAGAGGGAGAGGCTAGAGGTCCAAAAGGAGGGCCAAGAAGGCCACTATGGCCCTTGTGACTATGGGCCAAAATGGCCCAAAAGGCCTCCAAGACCGCATTTCCCAACGGTCATAAAAGTGATCGTTAGATTGCACAATGGACAATCGACCATCCCCCGCAGAATCCGTCCCCCCCACCGTCCTTACCCAGATCCGTCCCCGTCCCCGTCCCCCCGTCCCTTGTGAGGGACACCTCTAGGGGGGACGTCCGATTGTCCTCCTCGTCCCTGCCACGTCTCGACACGACGTCCCCACGTCCCATCCTTCCGTCCCCTGTGACTATGATTTGTGAGAAAAGGGCGAGGCCACCAAAGCCTCAAGAAGGCTTCTTGCCGCTTTCGCATGCGGTCAGAGCCACCGTGCAAATTCCCCCATTTGATTGTGGAGGGTATGAATGATGTCAAGGCAAATGCTCCTGTTGGACTCTGTTGGCGGAGTTTGTGCATCTAGCTCTCCATATGTGGTAGCCTGCAATGCTACTGCAAATCTCCCATCTGTGGCACAAGCTTGGACTCCAGTGAGATCAGCGGATGGGACTGGGACTGGTACTGCCGAAATGTGAAGGTGAGAGACGGTGCACCAAACATATCCATGTGGCAAACTAGAAAGGAGTGTCTTGCCTTGGACCTGTTGTTGGAAATGGACTGAAATCACTGAGCAGTGAGGATGCATATCTTCTTGCCAATCATGCTGTTGCAGCTGGTCTCTGCTAGGTTGGTTGTTTGATTATTGAAAAGGATAAGGCTAAGGTGATGAACTTGGTAGAGGAGGGACAAGTTTTAGGTGGTTTTCCAATGGGCGGGTAGACTTGTGTGATTTGGGAAAGTAAGGTTTGGAGTTCAAATCCCCGCAGGCTCCATTGGTATTGTGGCTACAAGTTGTAACGCCTCCAGGCGGGTATGAAATTGCGACCACAGAAGGATGCACTTGAGATAAAAAAATGTTCTAGGTGGTTTGGGGGTGGGGGGATGTTGGAACAGAGTAAAGTGCAGAATTTTAGGGTTGCAAAGAATAGATTTACTGTATGTCACATGTATTCAATCAGACCCTTGCCTTGAGTTGATTTTTCATCTGTTTTTTGTAGGCAAAGCACAATAAAGCCATTTCTAAGGACACTTGGTCTCAGCTGCTGGAGTTCTCAAGGGTAAGTTTTAGTCTCCACAGTTTGATCACTTTTTGTCTGGTGGTACAAAAGGAACTGTTCTCATGATGGCTAAATAAAAGCTCTCTTTTCTTTCACAGATCATCAATCCATCTCTATCTAACTATGATTCGGAGGGCGCCTGGCCTTACTTGATTGACGAGTTTGTTGAATATCTCATAGAAAATGGGATGGCAAATAACAAAGGAGCTTGACTAAGGGTTGCTTGTTTCATTTGATATATTGTCAAGCTGTGACATTAAGCATTTGTATATCAACCGATGATGCGCGCCATGGGAACAGATAGGGGTTGGCTGTAAAGATTTGCTGTGTTCTTGCTCCATGTTATTAATCGGCCTGAAGTGATTGAACTGACACAAGCATTCAAGCCCGGCTAAGCTTGTAATCTGGAAGCAGACCTCTTTTGTAGTTGAGACCCTCTTTCTGCTGTTAGATGATATTGGAAGTGAATGGTTCTCATCCAAATTCTCGTTCTTTGGAGGCAAGGAATTGATGCCTCTTGTGGAGTCATAAGTGTTTTAAATTGGGCCTTCCTTTTGCTTTTGGATTTCTTGGTTCCCATCGTTAAGAGGCATGTTGCAAGGTTGGTGGAATTTCCACATTTATCTAGGAAGCCGGTGTGTCTGTCAGGGCATCACCCTTGTGCCTAGTTAGGACTTACTACAAGAAGGGGGTGGATCAACGGCGACGTTGACGGCAAGCGGTGGTACATACGGTGGTTGATGTTTTTTTCAGGCAAGAGGTTCGTTTCTTTAATCAGTCCTTATGGTGGTGGATGATTTGAGTCATCAAATCACTAGAGTTATAAACCTAGGTAACCTGTGTTTACACAGGTACCAATATCCCAAGTTTGGGCACCCACTTGGTCAAACTGATGGAGTTTGGCATCGTGGTCGTTGTCAATAAGGACAAATTGACTATACTCACAACATCAACAATGTTGGTTAGATGCTATTTGAAACCAATTGTTTTTTTTGGGTTAATGTAGCCAAGTAGGTTTTACAAACTTGATCTCATCATTCATGCTGTCTTGATGGTAGCTTGTGGTTAAAACTACATAAACTCCTACTGTCTAAGAGAGCATAGGAGCGTTTGGCATTCAGTACATTTATTGAAATTGAACATTCAATGCTTGATGGAACTCATCAGCGAAACAGGTAATTAGCCTGTCGCGAATGTCTCTTTTACACTACATTTTCTAGGGCACATCTATATTTTAAGTGAGGAGGGCTTGAAGGGTGATGAAGAGGACGGCATTCAAAGAACTAGAAGTGGTCAATAATCCGAAGGGGAAAAATTGTACGCTATGCAATTCTCCACTCTCCCCATCAAGTTACGAGACCGTGTCGTCAACAAGTTGAACCTCGATTCTTTATCCCTAGTCAATTTGGACGAGTCCAAAGCTCTGTTCTTGCAAGCTGAGGCATATCCACCTTGGGAAGATAGAGAAGTAGAATAAGAGAGAACAACCTTGCTCTTGCTCATAAGTTGCTCATGAATATTATCTTAGCGGTTTTGTCAAGGAACAGCCTAGATCTCTTAAGGTTTATTGAAGCAGTGGATGGACTGAGGTACATTTGTGTTGGAGAACATGCTCTTAAGAATTTGATGTTAACATTCCTCAAAATGACCAAAAGGCTCGGGGGAATATTGTTCTCCCAAGACAACCTTCCTAGTGGTGGACAAACAGCTCCTAGGATCCCCATAGTTATTGATGGTGGTTTCGGAATTAATGTGATCATCAAAGCCTTGTTCATGAAATGGGGATTAGCACATCTTGAAAGAAGAGACAAACCTTGCGAACCGTACAAGAGTGAAACCAATGGAATTAGTGAGAGGGGTTCTTGTTAGAATAGCAAGTCTCATGTTCATATCCCAAGTGTAGTGCTTCCTAAGTCTAAGCTCCTTCCAACCCTTTATCCAATTTTGGGTGGGCCTTGATTTAGGAAAACAATAATAATACATGATTGGGGTAGAAGACAATGGTATTGAAGTACTTTGACGTAACATTTGACACCATGGCAAGAACCCCTAGCAGCTCAAAGAATGATAAAGATGACATTCAAGAGCATATCAACTTGATGCATGAGCTAGTTTTGATAGATTAGCCCATGCATCTATCATAATGGGGTAGAGGAAGTGGGTTCAAAAAGCAATGAAGTAGGAAAATATGCTTTGTTGGAGAGAGCCTCTTTTTCTTCATTTAGACCTAAATTGGCTTGAGAAGAGGTACTGAGTATTCAACCACGTAATAACTACCAAGAGCTGGTCCTAGTGCTTGGAACAATATACCCTTGCAAACACTTAATGGAGAAATTTAAGTTAAGGATACAACTTCATACATTTACAAACAACACAACAGTTTTGAGTGGATGCATTGCCATGACTTCCATTTCCAACTTATCACATTGGAAATGAGCTTGAGGAGAAGATACTCCGCATAAGCTACAGAAGAAGAATCATCTCCACCTAAAACTAGAGGTAAATGGTGAAGACTGTCTGAAAATAGGTGGAGGTGGATGAACCTTTTTGAAGGCTTGGTAGCAGTGCAAGCAGTCGACACAAAGAAGTCAGAAGTTGTCGCATGATCCTTGTTGCAACCAAGCGTTGGTTTCTGATGAACCCAACAAAAAGCAAGGAAAATCCAAGAAGGGTTTTACTCAGTGTTGCTTCATTTCCTTGGGAGGAAGCTCTTCAACAGTGTAGCATTGAAGATGGCAGGCAGTAGTGAAATGGGAGCAGTGCATCAACCACTCTATCTCCGGGCAATTGTTACTGATGGAGCAACCCTTTGCCAATCGACACCATTGAAGTAGTGGAATTGGATAATAAGGTCTCCACTTTAATAAGGGTTTTTTTCTTCTTCCATTCAAATCATAAGCTTTTAAAGCCCTAAATAGGTGTTGACAGGCTTGTTTTCATGTTGATGCGCAATTTAAATCAAATTTTCTCATTGTAGTCTTACACTATTCTACAAAGTTGTCTATGTTTCTTTATATCAACACTAAGAATAAATTGTCAAGCTAGTATTGCTGTGCACACTTTAGTTTGCAACAATTCTATTTTGTTTTTGTGCTTTGTAGCAACAAAGAGGCTGGATTATTGGCAACTTGGTATTCTACAATGCCACCATTCAAAAGATTGTTGACTCGTCTCTTGCCAAGAGCTAGAGCCAAACAACAAGAGCTATGTGTGTGTGTGAATGATGAAATGAAAGAGCTATTTATACACCTTTATAGAACAAATAAAGGAAATGATATAAGATAATATAATTTATGAATATGAAATGATAAACAATAGACTTATTAAAAATGAAATTAAGGCAAATGCAGGTCATTTCTATTAAGGGTAGATGATACCATTTGCTAATTACAAGATGGTGTGGTTAATGTATATAATAGACTCAGCTTTCAATGCATTAAAATTATTGAAGGGGAGGTTACATGCCACTAGCCAAGGAAAAAAACATGAATTAGTTTCAAGACAAATACACTTGGGAAGAAAGGTATATATGTCCATCCCCACACGTCATAGATGTCACAATAGACATAGATTTATACAAAAGTCAATTGAATCATAGAAATGGAGTCATTAGACTAGTGAGGTAAGCTCATTTTGTAAGAAAGAAGATAGACTTGAATAAGTATTAGACTTCACAATTATATGATGAGAAGGTAAAAAGATCCATTAAACCTAAAGGCAAGGAGGTGAAAAGATCCATTAAACCTAAAGACAAAAAGGTGAAGCGATCCATAAAACTAAAGGTGAGGACATGATATTATTTAGGGGACCTAGGGTAAAACTTTGAGAGTTCAAATCAATAGGTCTATGATTTTAAAAAGGGTATAAAGTCAAAGGTTCCTTGAAAATCAATGTATTTTAATGAACATATTTATTGAAGATAATCAAGCGATGGAGATCTAAAACTTATAAGGTTTTTTCAACCTTTGGGTCATTAAGTGGCCTAGATAAAAAAATTAGTAATATTACATTAGGTAATGAGGCTTTTGAAAAGTCAAGAAGTTAATGTGTAACAAGTTGTATTCCAAGTACATAGTCACTTTACTTTGTAGGGTAAGAGGACAATGAGATTATTCATAGGGAGGGCATTCAATCATCAATAGTATATGTAAATGTTGTGTCCAAAAGAGTCATGATTAGCCAGAATATTATTGTTAGTCTTTGTTAGATCAAGGTAGGGAGGATAGAAATCTCCACATTTTTTTTCCACAACATTACATGCAGTTGTCTGAGGATTTTGTTCAAGAGATATGTGAAAGGGCCTCCTACACTTTAGGCTAGTTTAAAATGGTTTTCTTCAAGAACCTCCCAACATCCCAACACTTTGGAAATGTTATCAATATCTATCTCAATGAGAAAAATACCTTAGTGGATGATTCTATTTACAAGGTTTGGTTGACTCCAATTAGGGACATATCTAGTGCTCCCCAAGTTTAGGAAACAGTCTGATGGAGAGTGACATTCATTTTTGATAACTAAATTGACTATGTAGTTATGTCATTGGTTGTGCTGAAGTAATCATCAAGAATATACATGTTCAAATGACATTGAGACGCTTCAAGATTCAGATTCAGATTCATTGTAATGAAGGAGTGACCTCCTAAAACTCCTATGCCCTATTTTCAACAAAATAAATATAAGCCTTTTTTTAAATAGTTTTTAATTGCCTTGGCTAGATGTAATGATCAAAGCAATGCAAAATCTATTTTGTAATATTGAAAGCGATGTAGATTTTGTAATAAATGAATATGTTTCTCGCCTTTGCTGTTATCTTGCCTAATGATACTGTTATTATAACTCTATTACTATATTTTCTTCTTCGTTGCTTTTGCTAGATGCTTACAATTATGTTTTGATGGCTGAGATTTTTTGAAGGAAAAGATGCTAAATACTAGTTGCTACCAATTAGTTGCAAAAGATGTACACAATTATGTTTTGATGGGGCTGAGATTTTTTGAAGGAAAAGATGCTAAATATTAGTTGCTAACAATTAGATGCAAAATACCAGTTGCTACCAGTTAGCTCACAGCTGCTAACTAGCAGTTCAATAACATTTGGTGTGCTAGCTAGTAGTCTTACTAACACTCTAGTAACAGTGTATGTGCTAAATAGTTGTCCAATATGCTACCTACTATTCTATAAACCTAACTAACTAGCAATCAAATCTCCTAACTCTAGCACTAACTAGTCAAATCTCCTAACTCTAGCACTCCAATAATAGTCTATGTGCTAAGTAGTAGCCTGATATGCTACCTATTAGTCTATAAACCTAGCTAATTAGTAGTTTATCTACTAACTAGCACTCTACAAAGCCACAATCTATCTGCTAGCTAGAAGTATATGTGCTAACTAGCAGTCCACTAGTACTCTACTAGCACTCTATAGAGATTCTACTACCTAGTACTCCATAAGTCCATATATCCAGACCACTAGCACTCCAGTAGCACCACTCTCTATAGATCCACACCACTAGCACTCCAGTAGCACTAGCTATTGAGCACTCTACAGATCCACCCCATAGCAACCTTTGTGCTAATTAGAAGTCCACTTGCAATCTAATGATCCCTCTTAAGAACCATCCACTAGTAGCCTATCTACTAACTAGCGGCCCATCAACACTCTACTAGCGCTCTAAAGAGAGCATTCTCAATGAGCTTTAAAATTGACCTAGGCATACAATTTTATTTAAAACTTAATATCACATTTTGCGATCCCAATTAATTTAAAAAATGATATAGGCATACATGTTCATTGAAAACTTTACATCACATATCAAATGGCATGTTATTTTACATAGCCTCATACACTTCACCCAAAAGTTCATATAAATTTCTATTGGTTCCATTGGAAGCTTGATGATTCACACAAGTTGTGAATATAGAACTACTTCAAACAATTTCTAGTGATAATCATCTTGCCTTCCATCATAGAAGACACCCTTTACCACATGTATAAAAGCCCCATGCAATGATGTTTCCCCACCTACTATCCTTTAGTGCCCAGTTTGATACCTCCTTTGCTTGAGTGCACTTTAAGATATATAAGTCGAAACCTTTGACATTGTCCATCTTAGCAACATTCACAAACGAAGTTATTTCTAGCACACATAGAGCATCCACTGAGTGTGTCATGATGTCATGCATATGTAGCATTCTCAATAGCATCTTCATTATGGCTCTCATTCTCTGTTGGGACTAGAATGAGCTATTCCTAATTTTCCACATGAATTTTTTTACAGTATCTTCTCCAAAGTCCATGCATATAAGTAGTACAAAAATATAGCAATTGTCATCTTGTTGTCTTAATGTTATGTTATTGCGATTAGAATACCAGCCCACAAATGCATTGCAAGGAGTGAGGCTTGGGCATTGGTTTGTAATCCCACTTTCTAGCTCTGTCCATGTCACCTTGAATCTCCCAAAACAAACACATTACTTCGTGATCCTTGTACATGTAGTTGGATTAAGCCACTGTGACATACTTACCTTCAACATATCCACTACATCAGTAGCACATTTGCACTGTCTGCTTTTAGTTGCTCATATATTAATGTTCTCTTCACAACAAAAGCCCTTGCACCACCGTGCTCCCACCATGCTCAAGTCAAGAGCTTACCTTAGCCTTGCCGAAGCATGTGTCGTTGGGTTTTACCTTAGAACTGTAATTTGCAACTTCTTGTGTGGCTATGCTAGCATGTCTGTCGCACCTTCACTATATTGTTAAACCGGAATTCTCTTTTGCCAAAGGGTGAAGGGAGAGCTCTCAATGCCTAGATGGAGGCAAGAAGAGATGGTCCTTTATGATGGTTCTCTCTGACAAAATGCAAGAAAAAAAGAAGCTAATGCAAGAGGGAAACCTACAATCAAACCTACTCAATCATACATCCATCAAGCAAGCATGAAATCATAAGTATAAAAGCAAGCAAGAAGAGGGAAGCAGGAGAGATCACAAGTAAACTACTATAAGAGAATGATTGCGTCTTACTTATTGTAAAAAAGAACTTATATACAAGTGACTAGTTTTTACACGAGGCCAGCCGAACTTAAAAATTGTATGACTTCTATTACTAGTCTTAAGTAACTATGTACACTAAGTCCGTATACTTTCCCTATTTGACATTAAACTCATGGTAAGGCTGCTTTATATGTTTTTGCATCGTCTTACAAAAGATAAGTGCTCATTTGCATGGGTAAGATTGCAAAGCACCTTACAGTAGGTTAGATAGACGAAACCATGTAAACCAACGAAGTGGTTAACATAACCCCCTTTCTAATGGTGACCGTGTCTTCGCACCACCCAAGTTGGTGGTGAAGATACTGCCGAGAAGTTGATGGTATGGATGGTCCAGGATGCCATGGAGTTGGTGGTCAAGGTTAAGTGGGTAGTTCAGGATTGATCCACAACCAGATGATGCAAGACAAAGTGAGGGGTAGCTTTGGGTAGCCCTAAGGATGATGGTAGGTAACTTGTCTAGGCGGCATGAAAAGTGATGGGCGATGAGATTCTTCATGTTGCGTCTCCATTAGTTATAGAAATGGTGTGGACCCTTCATTATGAGGTAGTTGGTAGTAGTCCACACCCTATGTTTGGCGAAATGAGTGCCAGTGCCCCATGGAAGTATGATCATGGGTAGTTAGAGGTCCGGACATCTTGGTGGGATTAGGTATTATGCCCAGATATGGGGCTTTGCTTGATGAATAAATCATCCAGGATGAGCAATTGTTGGTGTGGAGTTGGAGCCAAATAAGAGGAAATATGCATAGTGCTCTTTGAAGGTATCTACAAGGTTGAGGGGGATCTCTAGGAAATGGGTCATACGATGGGCTAGGCTAGGTACCTACAAGGTCAAGGGGGTTCTCTAGGCAATAGGTCAAACCATGTGCTAGGATAGCACTTGCTGCCATGCTTCCCCCATCTAGAGATATAGAGTGTTAGTGTCAATGAGGCTAGTTGTAGGTGCATGCATTTGTGTGTGCCGTGTGATGCAAGAAGTGAAAACATTTGTAGGTGACGTGTATGAAAAATGGATGGAAGGTGTGCCCGTATTGATACACTTCTCCAACAAAAGCAATTCTCTAACATGACTACTTTCTTTGACGTGTATAGGAAATGGGTGGAAGTTGTGCCCGTATGGGTACACTTCTCCAACACAAGGACTTATGTAACACAATTGCTTTCTTTGACTCTTTTTGATGCTTTCTTCAACACCTACGTATTTTGGGGAGTCAAGATCATTACGTTGTTATGGGCATGGTAGTAGAGTTGCGTATGGTTGTGCCCATAGCTATGTAAGGGACTTCCGCAACCTCTATGGCTCAAGGGATTCGGCAGTGAGCACTTAGCATAGAGGCAAGGTGGGAATGGGTGGTGTGGTTGAAGATGAGGCCAGAGAAGGTTTCTTCTAATTTGGGGAAGGTCAAGGTGATGGGTCGTACCATGGGCCAGGCTTGCACTTGCCATGGTTCTCCCATCCAGAAATATATCTAGATAGCTATCGGTGATGAGGCTCAATGCAGATCCATGAAGGAACAATGCCTATGTGTCTATTATATGTAAAGCTCGTGGATATATTGCAGGTGGTGTGCATGGGCATTGGGTAAAAGGTGGGCCTACGTAAAAGTTTTTTCTGGTGAAAAATCCAACACTTTGCTTTCTTTGACATTTTGCATTCTGCTTTCTTTGACTTTCTTCTCTTAAAAAAAAAAATCTTTGGATACCAGGTGGGCCTATAAAAGATTGGGTAGGAAATAGGCCAGGCTTGATGTGGGGTGAGACTAACCAACTTGCATTGGTCCCAAATATGTTGCGAGTCTCATAGAAAGACATGATGAAGGGCTTGCACGAGAAAGCCATTGGCTTGATCGGTGCATGATCTAGAATGGCTTCCAAAACCTTGCATCTGGCATATCTAAGGTGACCATTTTGTGAGTGTGGAAGTATTTGACTATGCCATAGAGGTTGAATTTGCTAATGGAAGTCAGGGCCTCCTTCATTGAGATTGAAGACCAACCACTCTTTGCTTGTCCATTGGTTCTTTGGAACCTCCTCCAAAATGAGGATGATGAGGTGGAAGAACCGGCATGTTGACGATAGCAGGGTCAAGGACCTTGGCATAGTGGAGGTCATTGAAGTTTTCATTTCAAGCCGCATCTCCATGGTGGTGAGGGGTTTGGGTCCTTCAATATAGGGAGAGTGGGAAGTAGGCCCTTTGGCTTCCATGTGTAGGAACTTGTGCCAAGACCACCTCCTTTAAATTGACATGAACTTGGGTTTGGTGTGGATTTCTATGGGTGCGGCCATGTATTTTCACCACATTTGGTGATCACTGTGAGGGGATAGGGTGTATGGGTTGTATTCCCATGTGACCTTGCTATGTGACCTATGGTGGTTGGGTAGTCCATGGGGTCAACAAAATACCAACCTCCTCTAGTGTGCTGCTGAGTTGTCAATCTTCCACTGGGAAAATAAGAAATCCTAGTGTTGGTTCACACCAAACAGATTTTAATCACGTCAAAGGGGGTATATCTAGGTGACTATGGAAGTTTCCTTGGAAGGTGAGACCATGCACGGTTAGTGAGTATGTGAGATACCATTCATGAACAAGCAAGGACACCCTTGGGTCCTTCCCACCATCGTTATTCGCTTCTTCTAGAGTAGTTTATGGTGGTTCTCCTTGATGAAATTCATGGTACCCTAATCCTAGATATGGAAGCTTGATAATGCCCTATTGGATTAACTTAATCTAATCCTATGGAGGATGAAGCCTAATTACAAACATAATGATAAACTTATTGAACTAGTCAAGCTTGAATCAAGTTTAGTTAGGTTACAAGATGGAAACTTGTACTCATGGAAAGACTTGAGAGCAGCTTATTTGTATTGCTTGAAAATGTCCCCTTTTATATGAGGGTGGTAGACCTTTTGCATATGGGCTGATGTGGGATAATGCCCAAGTGTGATATGGTTGAATGCTCTTAATCGTGGTCGTCTATTCATGCCTTACATCTATCTTGTGCTCAAGGAACCACAAATATCAACACTCCCCCTTGGTGCCTTGATGTGTAGGCTACTACAAGGTGGTTGGATGTGAGTTACAAAAGATCCATCACCCCCCTTTAGTGCAACATGCTACTTAAGGTGGTCAAGTATGCTATTACAATATATCATCACCCCCTGGGTGCATAAGTTGCTACTCTCAGATGGTCAGGTGAAAAAAAACAAAAGACAAGGTCTACTCATTTGGTGGCCTTTTACAACCATAGGCTAAGGTGATGAGGCTTGTCGATGTAGCTTTGGTTTTAGAAGAGATGTTCTTTAGGGGTCTTCTCTTTTCTTGATAAAGACTCCATGTAGTTGGCTTCTTGGTTCTTCAGTTTGCATTCCTCTTCGTTGTTCCCGAGTTTGTTGAAGTATCCACATTTTGGCTTATGTTTGAGTTTGCACTCACTTTTGAAGCATCCTTTCCTTCCATAGTGGTGGTAGAATTCTTTTGTGCCCTTGTTGGTGTAGAATGCTTGTTCCCTTGTGGTTCCTTCTGTTCTATTCTTTAGCCGCATCTCTTCTTCAAGTAGGGATGAAATACAACCCTCAAATGTTGGTTTAAGTAAATTCTTTAGAGTGGTCACTACTGCACTATATTCCTCATGCATGTTTTTATGAAGTATGGCAAGTGCATTCTTTTCACCTATCTTTGCATCAATGCCATCTAGCTGGGTCATGATGTTTTTCATTTTTCTTATGAATTGTGCTAGTGACTTATGAAATTTCATCTCTAAGCCATAAAATTCTATTTTAAAATGGATTTCTTGATTCTTGGCCTTGGAGCCAAATATTAAATTTAACTCATCCTATGCTTGTTTTGCTGTGGTTTTGCAATCAATGTGATGAAAACAAGGTTGGTGTTGCCCAAGTTAAATTTAGTTAATGACAATGCTTGTTCATTTCTTTCATTCCAATCATTAGTCGATTAGTGGGTGCATTCTCCTTGCTTAATTTCCATAGCTTCTTGTGCATGAGAAGATACTTCATTTGTGTGGCCTAGGTGTGGAACACTTCCCTAGTGAATCTCTTGTTGTCATTTTTGTAAAAGGTCTTACCAACTGAACTTAATGTGCTTCAATTTGGCAGTGTCTAGTTACATATCTAGTTGCATACAATTTGGTAATGTAGTGAACTTTTAAGTGCAAACACACATAATGATGTGATTTGAATGCATATGAGTGTTTACAAGTTTCAATTACCACCTCCACTCATAAGTTACAACATTAATTTTTTCTTTGAATTGTTAATTACACTAATTAAGTCCTAATCTATGATTAATAGCAACTAAATTTGAGGGTTTTGTTGACCAAGTGTAAAGCAATTTTAATGGGGATTTTTGAATAGGGTTGTTGACCTTGATAAAGGGAACTAGCCCACCTAAAATTTCTAGCTCAAAGAAACCCTAATTGTCTAGATCTGTGAGAAAGATGACGACTGGTTTTTTGATTTTACAGCTTCTACACTTAATCATTTGGCTCGAGATTTAATATGAAGCATCGTTAGGAATTTCTAAGTGCCACATTGAAGCAATTAGACCTATTGTAAGCACACATGGAGAATGGACTAAAAGTACAATCACCTGAAAAGTGCGGACTTCTCTTTGTAGAGCAGCAGCAACACGCGAATCGGTCCGAGATGCTTGACGAAGGTAGTCGCCTAGGTTGGGCAAGGTGTCCAAAAGGGTTTGCTTAAAGGTGGAGAGAATAGCCTTGTAAGGTTGGTGATAAAAGGGAAGAAGAGGATAAGGTTGGGATTAGGGACACTAATGATGTGATTAGTACTAATGATATGATTAGGGACACTAATGATGTGATTAGTGCAAATAATGCTAAAGAAGTGCTAATAAGAGGGGAGGCTCTGATACCATGATGAAATCAATGGTACCTTAATCCTAGGTATGGAAGCTTAATAATGGTGACCCTAATTACACTAGATTAACTTAATTTAATCCTACAGAGGATGAAAACTAATTACAAACATAATGATGAACTAATTGAACTAATCAAGCTTGAGTTCAGTTAGGTTACAAAATGGAAACTTGTACTCATAGAAAGACTTGAGAATAGCTTATTTGCATTGCTTAAAAATGTCCCCTTTTATATGAGGGAGGCATATCTTTTGCATATGGGTTTAAGTATGATAATACACAAGTGTGATGTGGCTGAATGCTCTCGATCTCGGTCCTCTACTCATGGTTTGCCTCTATGTTGTGGTCAAGGAGGCACCACAAATCTCAACACTACTCATTGAGATGCAGCCCCTTGTGGCATGATTCAAGGATGGGGGGCTCATGGATGCAGCTAATGTGGGGGTTGATTTGGTGGAGAAGGTTGAGGCTGGGGGGGTTGACGGTGGAAGAGGAAGAAGCTCCTCTTGGAAGGTATCGCGGATTGCTTAACAAGGGGGTTATGGGTGGGAGTTGAAGTTGGTTTGGTTTGAGAGGTGGTTGGGGATTTTTTGTGGCACCCCAATATGTCCGTTCAGCGAGGGAGCTTGAGTGGCTAGACTGGCTTCTGCACTAGAAGACTCGTGCGTGCCCTAGGTTCCTTGTGAGAAATCCTTAAGGTTGTTTGTCTTATCTGCATGCATATGGCTTCAAAAAATAGGTGAATGTCTCCTATGCCTCATCCACAGAAACATGCTCTCGGTAAGCCACATGAATGGTTTGAATGGTGGCTTTACCGGTGGGGGTGATAGTCGGAGGATGCCCAATGGGTTATACTAATGATTGGGCATGCTACAAAGCTAGTGGAAGGTAGACTTTACTGCTCAATGGGTACAAGGGCTTTCAAGGTTAATAAAGTGAGTCTATATGAATAGGGTAGTTGTGGCCATGTGGTGCCGTGAGGTCAAGGAAATGGTCTTCCTTAAAGAGTGTAGAATTGCCAACCTGATGACACTAGGTGGCGAGGCTCCATGGAGTCTGAAAATGTAGTGTCTTCGAAGGAGGTGGCTTGGTCGAAGGAGGAGGAGTGATGAGGGTAGACTGGTCGAAGAAGAAGGAGGTGGCTTGGTCGAAGAAGAAGGAGCAATGAGGGTGGATTGTTGCGCTGTGTTGATGCGGGCTAAAATGGTGTGGAAGGTGGGGGTGGAGATAGGGTTTGATAAAAAGATGTTGAATTGAAGATAGTATAAGACCAGGGTGCAATTGTTAATGAGGGTAAGGGTATCCAGAGGGGATCGGAAGTGTTGTTGCATCAAGAAGTGTTGCTACAATGCTCAATGGAGGTATGGATATGTTTAGAGGGAACTAATTTTATGTTATTTGAAATAGAAGTGTTGGAAATTAATGGTTGGTAATGTTTTATTGCACTTATTATTTTTCAAAGAAAGAGTTTATTACAATTTCAATATTATTTTATGGTTTGTAGAACATATTTTTTTTTCTTCTAAGAAACGATTTATACACATGGACCTGGATGATGAGTATGCTCCTCTCTATAAAAGAACAAAAGCTTCTAAAAGGTTAACACTTATGTAATACAACAGGCCAAGGAATTAGGGAGAAAGAATGTCCTGGATGATGAGTATGCTCCTCTCTATAAAAGAACAAAAGCTTCTAAAAGGTTAACACTTATGTAATACAACAGGCCATGGAATTAGGGAGAAAGCATGTTGATATATGGGTGGAAGGATCAATTTACCCACCTAATCCCTTAACCCAACAACCATCTAAATTTTCAGGCCCAACTTCTTTGATCAAATATATTTGTGAGGGCAATGCTGGCTGGCTTAGTTACACAACAAGGCTTGCTTGTCATGTGCAAAGCATTTGGATATCGTCACAAAGGATGCTGATGATGAAAGAAGCTCAGATCAAGCAGTTAAATGATTGACTATCTAACAAGGAGAATGAATACAATGAGTTGGTAGATGTTCATGCTCAGCATTTGTAGAACCATGAATTGGAACAAAAAGCAAAGGATCTAGAGGCCAATAACAACAATTTGGAAGTGGTGTTAGAGAAGACAGTCAAACATACCTCTAATTTGGATGCATGTGAACGAGTAAGGGAACAAAAACCACTTACGAAATTGTTAAAAAATAGTGAAAACTACAAATGTCGTATACATGCTGAGACTGAGAAACTAAAGAACCTTAAATAAGACAATGGAGCACTCTCACAAGTCTTGTTAAGACAGATGGTGAAGTTTACACTTTTATATTCGAATTTCATGATCTCGTGCATGAAGGATTACAAAATGTGAAGAGTGCATTTACTAAATTGAAGCTCAAGGTATTTATGACAAAGTTGGTTTAAGTAGAGAATCCTATTGAATGATCTTCAAACAAATGGATGCAGGTTTTAAGTCCATGTTGTAAAACAAAAGGGTAACTCCGCTACCGTGTTCTTTTAGTGTCAGAATAGCAAGGCAAAAATTGAATACAAATGTCCTTGAACTCATTGGTGAGCCTAAACACAGTTCACTCACATGTATTCAAGCATTTTTCTAAAGAAGTGACCTTCGATCTAAATCCAAAAAACAACTATGTCTTGGATGTGTACAAATTGCAAGCTGCAATGGTGAAGTTCTATGATATGTTTATTAAAGAATGTGGTGGCACAATAAAATTTATACTTAAACTTGATGAGAGTGAAATTGTGAAGAATCAAAAGATAGAAAGAGTAAGTTTGACATTGATGAACAAGGCATTAGATCCTTCCATAAAGCCAGGTGATCCTTGGTACTTCAGTGCTCAATTTAAAAATAAAATTTGGTGGCTTACAACATTTGAGGTTCCAAAAGAGGATCATGAGATCTTAACGATTTTTTTCAATATAAAAAGATTCCTACTGTGGTTCAACATAAAAAACAGATGAAATTCTTCATGTAGATGGTTTTGGAGACTCCTCGATGGAATGGCATCTTGTAGGTGATCTGAAGACACTAAAGTGCATGTTTGGTGTCTCGAATGCTGCAAATACAGAGTTCGTTTCTTTGTATTGCATGCGCTCAAGGAAAAAGGGTAAGAATGGAAAAAAGGCATGGAATATGCATATAGGCAAGTATGGTGCACCGACTCGTGTTGTATGCGACGGGTAGAACAATGGTTAGCATGGATTCAAAGTGGGACCCTATACTTGATATTCCTTTAACACAAGTTCATCCGTGTAAAATACATAAAGTGGAAATCAAGAAAGATGAGAAGAGGTCAGGTGCAAGTGGGAATATGTCGTGTAAACCAAGTATTAGTGGAGCCAAGCTAGAAAATTTTTGTCACCACCAAAGAAACGGACATTTATTAGTTCTTCAACCATGGAAGTATGAGGCATGGAGGAAGTTAGACATAGTCTTCCCTAGATTGTGGTAATAATGGCAAGACTAGAATTGCAAAGGCTAATGTATGGATTGCCTTTGATAAGGTTGCTACACTTCTACAAAAAATGACATTCAAAACGAAGAAGATAAGATGCCAATGGCTTTAAAGAAGCTATGACCATGTTTTACAAGTACATGGTGGAAGTAGCGTAACACATTATATGTTAAGTTCTACAATGTTATATGTTCTCATGTTGTTTAGTGATTCTTATTGAAAATAGCCAATGTACATATGCTATCATTTTTATTCTAGCACATTTTGGAGGCTCATGGTCCCTACTTTGCGAATCAGGGAATCTTAGCTATTTGTTCTACCTAGTAAGGCATGGAACACTCACATTGGAAAGCTCATTGTGGGTTTCAGAAGGCCACCTTGCATGGCAGTGGAATCCATGAAGTCAGTGCATTGAGGAAATTACTCATATGGTGGTATAGGAGGATTGCAGTTAGGATAGAGGACAAACAAGCTAATGCTGATAGAACACATTGAATTCATGGGGCTTAATGCTTTGGATATTGAAAATTTGATTCTTCAATAAGCTTCACAAGTAGTGACTTGAAATTTCAATTGGTTTCAATTTATGCTTCACTATATTCACCACTTCTCCCATGGATACTTTCAAACTTTCAGACATTAAAAACGTGGACAAGATTCAAGAGTTAAGGATATAACAATAGAGCCAAATCAATTTATGCTTCACTATATCCACCACTTCTCCCATGGATACTTTCAAACTTTCAGACATTAAAAACATGGACAAGATTCAAGAGTTAAGGATATAACAATAGAGCCAAATCAAAAAGCCTTTGCTCTTACTCCATGATCCATGATCAAAAGTTTTACTTCAGAAGTGTCATTGTATTACATTAAAAAACCATTTTTTAACAAAAGATGGGAGTCTACTGCTGCTCCCGATCCTGTCGAGATGAACGACTAGCATCCTCTAGTGCATGAAGCCTTATCCTCTTTGAAGATGGCTTGGCATCATCCTGCAAACTGTAGAATTAGCGGAACTCTCGGTCTTTTAAATTTGAGAAGCTCCCTTTTCCATATTCACTTAGCATCTTGGGATCCCTGATCCCAAGATGCTCTCGGTCTTTTAAATTTGAGAAGCTCCCTTTTCCATATTCACTTAGCATCTTGGGATCCCTGATCCCACATGTTAACCCATATGCGGTATAGGCTAAGTAATATTTTCTCCTTAGAGCATACACTCTGGGGCCCTGCTCGAAGATTTACACTGCTATGACTGCTTCTCCAAAAGCATGATTTTGTCTACATTCCACCTCACGAGGTTGTCTTGATTGTAAACAATGGGAATTCAGCTTTATCCCTTGAAAACTTTTTGTGGAATATAATGAAATGTGGAAATTTCACCCAGTTAATGTACTCTCCTCTTGCAATGTTCTTTCCTAGTCCTCCCACTCGTGTTCCTGATGCGTGCACAAGAAAATCATCCTCATATACCACCAGCTACAAAAAAAAGTTATCCATAAGTCAACAAAACAACTGCAATATGAAGCTTCATCATGGTATTCAAAATTATTGTAATCAAACCTTCTGAGTCTCATCATTTAACAAGTAAATCATTTTTCCATAGGTTGATTGTTGAGTTGGCATCCTAGACAAATGAAGACTCCCCTTCCCTTCCCATTTGCGAAATATTAAGTCTTTGGTGTGAATAGCTTGAAATTCCTCTTCATTGGTTGGCTTCATAGTGAATAGCATCCTTGTAAATCATTTCTAATGTCTCAACAAGTGTATGGAACTCATTGTGCTTGACATTTGAATCCAGTAGAAGATACTTATCCACATTTGGACCGATAAAATCACCATCTTCTTCAAGATTCTATGCAATGATGATGAGACTTTGTCCTCCTTGATGTCAAACAACGCTTGAATATCTATTAATACAACATACTGGTTTGTCACCTATTAGATATGTGTGGAGCGATTGAGGTCAAAATGTGCTCTGTTTCCTCTATATCATAGCATGCTCCTCGTCACAACAGCTATAACCACTTGGGTGTCTTCTCTTCTAAGGGTGTCAATATCAAGATTCTCAAACTGAGATCCCTCTCCACATCCAGGTTTATCTCCTCCACAATCTCCTCAACCTCATCATCTTCTGCTCTTGAAATTCAACTGCCCTCTCCTCACCTCCTTCTATTGAAACTTGCTCATCCTCAAGTAGTAGATGCAAATAGCAAATAAACCCGTGGTGGTAGAGACAACAAGAAGACATTTGTTCTTGTGTATTGGGAACTTACTGTGTGTCTTCTTCTTATTCTCCGGCACCTTTGAAATATCCTTGTTTCCTTGATCTCTTGAGGATATCAAAGAAACAAGATCATCGACATGCACTTATTGAACATTGTCTAGGGATGACTCCATTATTCAAAGTTGTCTCTTGGTATTGCTGCTCTTTCTCTTGGAGATATGAGCATTCCGACACGATCATATCCTCGATGGAGACATTGTAAGAAAACATATGTGTTATTTGAGGTTGGTAATGGTGTTGTGGATGACTTTGTGAAGGAAGTCGAATAATCTCCTAAGGAGTTTCTTGAAACCTAGTCTCAGGTTCGACCTCCATCTCAAAAGGATGCATCTACAAGTAGAAAAAGATGTGAAATGATTGTAAACTACACATCAATGAAAGAATAATGGACATTTGCAATTACAGTGCAATTTAGTCAATACAACATGATTCATGGTGGATGTTGGCAAGTGAAGCTTGATATCGCGTTGTACTGAATCAAAATATACAAGGTCTATGTTGCACAAATATGTAACAACCACTTACTATTGGCTAGTGATACTATAACTTTTCATTACAACACAACATGATTGGCTAGAGGATTCCATATTAGCGCTATACTGATTTATGTAGTTAAAAATTAGTAAATGCAACTATGGGCCAAAGTTTAAGAGTAGGGTTCCATATTCGAGCTAAAAAGACCTTGTATATTGCAAGTTAGTACAATGTGACTTAGGGTGGATGTTGGTGAGTGAAGCCTTATATTGTGTATTGGATTGCAATATATAAGCTCTATGTTGTACGCTAATATGCAACAACCACTAGAAATTGAAAGCTCGCGATACTACAATTTTTCATTACAACGCGACTATGGGCCAACATTCGGCCATAGGGTTGCATATTCGTGCTATACTGACCTTGTATATTGTAAGCCAGTACAACGCGATTTAGGGTGGATGTTGGCGATTGAAGCCTTATATTACGTTGTATTGAATTACAAAATAAAAGGTCTATGTTGCACAAATATACAACAACCACTAGCAACCAGCCTTAAAAGCTCACGATACTATAGTATTTCATTAGAACTTCATTAGAACGTGACTATGGGCTAGTGATCGGGGGTAGGGTTCTATATTTGTGCTATAGTGACCTTGTATATTGCAAGCCAGTACATCACGATTTAGGGTGGATGTTAGTGAGAGAAGCCTTATGTTAGTGAGAGAAGCCTTATGTCGCGTTGTACTAAATTGCAATGTATAAGATCTATGTTGCATAAATATGCAACAACCACTAGCAACAACTGACTTTAAAGACTCGCGAAACTATAGTTCCTCATTAGAACACGTTTATGGACTAGGGATCAGTTGTAGGGTTCCATATTCATGTTGGTGAGTGAAGCCTTATATCACCTTGTATTGAATTGCAATATACATGATTTACATAGGTATAAGAATGACAACTCATAATCATTTTTCAATCATGAAAAAGAACATTCTAAGATCATTAAGATTTTGAGAACTCACCTTAAAATTTGTAAAGGGATGGAGATTGTCACAGATTCGTATCGAGAAGATTATCGAGATAGGAGAAGTGCCAACACCGATCTTGCAAAGTAAGAGTATACGAAAATAGTTGTACGGGAAAAAAGCCAAGAGTTTCTGAAAGTCATGCTATAAATAATGCATGTGGGAGAGCTTTATCCCGTGGTGGTCTTTACATATGATAAGCATACATTAACGGTCACCCACGTTCTTACACGCGTGATAGACATGTATCACTCATGCATTTGATCATCATCATTGCATGCCACGTGTACCTAATGCCATTACTTCTGACGCCATCATGCATTCGATCATCATTGCATGCCATGTGTACCTAATGTCATTATTTCTGACGTCATCATGCCTTGTCACACCTACTTAAGGTGTGACCTCTTATGTTAAACCCTAAATCGTTGAATTTAGCAAGGTGAGCTCTTCTTAAACAACATGTCTAGTTTTTGTCTGTATTCATCGGTGTGGTCTGCTCTTCGTCATCTACGCCATCTCATCTACTCAATCTTGTGGATGACATTTTGTTGCAAGTAAGTTTTTATTTCTCAAAATGTTTAATAGCTTGTGCCATGTCTTCTTCTTTCGTCCTGTGACATGCCTCTTATCCATGGAGTCCTGAGAAGAGATACCTAAATAAAAAATGCAGCATTCTAACACCGCTCTTCCTTTAGTATATGATCACTACAATGCGAATTTTGACACAAAATCTCTATCTATGTAATTGTGGAATCAGTTTCTCAAGCATATGAATTAAGCAACCATTTAATATAAAGTAATTGCAATAAATTCAACATAAACCAAGCTTGAAAATAGCACATAAAATAGCACATTAAAATACTTAGCTTTGCATGAAACTATCAGTGTGGGTGCAATCTTCCCCCATCATGTGTGGCAAAATTCAAATATTTCCTAAAGTCTATTCTTGTAAGTCTAAGCTTGTAAAAATAAATAAAGAGCTGTGCACAAGCTTGCACATATTTACAAAGCTTGTTCAAAATCGTGATTGGATTCCAAAACAATAGTTTATGTGCATCCACGCAATCTTCCAACAAATAGTTTATGTCCTTCTCACCTATAAAATATCCAACACATAATTTGGTAAATCTAGCACATATTCTATAGGCAAATGAACTGTTCATCACCACACATGTTCGAGCGTAAGTACTCTAGGAATCACCTTGCCGTAAAACCAACTGTTGTAACAAACATTGGAGGCCCAAAGGTATATTAATGTGCACCAAACATATTAATATTTATAATGGCATCGATGACTCACGATATTGACATAATTGGGCATGACATAAAAAATTTTTATGCATCCCCGCATTATCTAAGAGGATAGAATAATATTTTTAAGAGAAATTAAAATACATTCTCATAACAGTCCCTCTTTCTTGAGATTTCCCTCAATGCAGGTCTATTGAAGAACAAAGGATCTCAAGGCAGGCACAAAAATATTTCTCAGACATCTGTCTGGCTTCTTCACAAGGATGATTTTTTAAATAAATATTTGACATACTGATTTGCCAGCGGCGGGTAGATGTAATATGCTAGTCAATAAAAGGATATAAAATTAAAACTTTTTCCTCACCCTCAATAAGAGGTGGATCCTCATAAATAGGATGAATGGAAATTTATTCCCTACAAGGTTTAAGAAACCTAACATGATATAAATTATGAATCTTCCAATGAGAAAGCAATTTTAATTCATAAGCAACATCATTAATCTTATGAAACACCTTAAAAGGTCCATAAATCTTGGTGCAGGTGGTAGCTAGGATTTTTTGAACATATTTTAACCCCGTGTTTCTCAATTCTCAAAAGTACATTATCATCTTTATCAAAATATATAGCTTTATATTTTCAATCTGCTTTCTTAACATATTATTCTTGAGTTTTTGTAATAGAGTCATGTACCTTACTCAAAATATGACTAAAGTCTATAGTGAAGAATGACTTTGAAAGTCTCATCTAAAATAGGAAAATATTTTCCATACAAACTCTCAAAAGGTGCACGAGAATGCGACATATTGTGGTATTGAATTGGAGAAGATGAATGTATTTATCCTATGAACTAGGTTATTCGGCATAATAGGCTCTAAGAAGATCCAAGACAGTGTTATTAGCAACCTCAATCTGTCCATTTTTTTGGAAAGATGTGGAAAAGTATCAGTGCCTAAGTTGGAGAAAAGAGAAATCTAAAAATTACTACATAACCTAGAGTCTCAGCCTATCCATTCATTTTCAGATGGAAAGATGTGTTACTATAGGACCTAGAGTCTCTGTCTGAAACCATGATGCACAATGATCTACTTTGATGTTCACAGCTTGCTGAGATAAGTCAGAGTCTTCTTACAAAGAGCAAGAAGTAGGCTTACTTACTTAAACGGTCTGCTATAGTCCAAATCATATCGTTATGACCTAATATAGTAGGCAATCCTATAATGAAGTCCATAGATATCTATTCCCAAGTAGGATTGGTAGAGGTGTGAGAAGTCCTTGGGTCTTACATTTGTGCCTTTTTGATTTTTTGACAAATAGAATATTTAGCCACAAACTTTTCTACATCTTGTTTAAGATTGGCCAAAAGAATTCTCTAGAGACTAAGTGCATATAGAAATACATCTATGACCCATGTTTGGTGGTTGATGCATTTCCTCTAAGATAAAAATATCTGAAAGAAGGCTAAATGATAAAAATCTCTTCTGATGAAAGAAGAGGTAACCATCATGACATGATAAAAATATCTAAAAGAAGGCCGAATGATAAAAATCTCTTCTGATGAAAGAAGAGGTAACCATCATGACATGACTAATCACCAATGGGGCCAATCATTATCTTTAAGCTTGATTTGGCTTTAGAGAAGTTGGGGTCTTACTTATAAGACTCTTACATAGGACTTAAAGGTTTACTTTCTACTATCATAGAGATGTTGTGGGGACACTAGGATGCCTACTTAAAGCATATGCCACAGTGTTTTCCTTCCCTAGTTGATATTCAATCATGGGTTGGAAACTTTGGATAAATGAAGCCCATTTGATACATCAATAAAAAATCAAAGGTTGGGTCAATAAATGTTGATCTATTCTGGTTAAAAATTTTGATCCATTAAGTAATATTTCCAAAGTCTCGTAGTATGTACAACGTCAAATAATTCCTTATCATATGTACTATGAATTATCTCTACTGGTTTAAGCTTATGATTCTCATAGGAGATTAGGTGACCATCCTCCATGAGAACAACACCAAAACCTTGTCCACTTGCATTTGTAACTATTGCAAAGAATGATTGATGAAAATTTGGTAATCTAAGGACTAGTGCTTCAGAGAAAAGGAATGGTTGTGTCTACTAGTCCAGTCAATGTGTCTAACTTTCTTAAGAAGTCCAGAAAATAGATATGCAGTATATCCAAAGTTTCTATTGAACTTCCTATAGTAGCTACATAAGCCAAGAAAAGATCAAAGGTTGTGAATATCACATGGTTTGGGCCAAGTAATAATGCTTTCAATCTTTTGAGGGTCCACTACTCAAATATCATCAACACGTATAATATGTACTAAATATTAAATTTCTTCTTGAAAGAAATTGCACTTATCAAGTTTGAAAATATAATTGATTCTATCGAAGAAGTGGGAACACTTGTTCTAAATATTGTTCCTATTTACAATGATTCTTAATAAAAATTAAGATATCATTAAGAAACACTACAATAAAATTTGATACTTCAAGAATATTCTATTCATCATCATTTTGTTGAAAGTAGCCAAAGAATTAGTCAAACCAGATGGCATAACTAAAAACTCATAATGGCTAGTTTGGGTTCTAAAGGAAGTCTTAAAAATGTCTCGTGCTTCATCCATATGGAGTTGATTATAGTAACCAGATTTAATAACAATTTTGCTAAAGACTTGTATCCCCTTGAGCTTGTCTAGCATATCATCCACTCGAGGTATCATATATTAGTTTTTCATAGTTATCTTGTGTAAAGTAGGGTAATTGATACACATTTGATATGTCCCATTCTTGTTTTTCATAAGAAGAACTAGAGCACTGAATGGAGAACTATTGGGTCAGATCAATTCTTTCTTTAGCAACTCTTCTATGTGCCTCTGAGTCTCTTTTTCCTCAAGCATGTTAACTCAATAAGGAGCTTTACATGGCGAGAGTAGGGGTTATCTCAATTTTATGATCTTTTGGACGGGACTTAGGCAAATCCATGAGGTAGGGGTTATCATCTATAAATAAATCCAAGAACTTAGAAATAAAAGGATTATGAGAGACACTTGGTTTAGAGTCGGCTTTGGTGCTAAGATAATTGACATGAACCAATACAGTCTTCTTGTTCTTTCTTATACCTCTCTTAACTTGGGTATGAGTTAAGGGAGGGCCTAATTCACCTTTTATCTAAAACTTAAGGAAAAATTCTTTATCATTAATAACCATATTGTATTGGTGTCATAATAAATTTGAGGGTTGTGTTTGTATCTCCATGGTATTTCTAAAATAATATCAACACCTTGCAATGGAGAAACTAGAAATGTTCTCTTTTCCTTTAATGATATGACCTCTAATTCTAGATCCTTATGTTTCTAGTATAATTGTACCTAGTTTCTTGAAATGCAGCTTTCACTTTATAACTAGAGTATGATGCATCTAAATTGAGTTCCCTAAATGTCTTTTCAAAAATGAAATCATGTGAACTACCAGAAATTAATGGTACCCTAATCCCAGGTATGGAAGCTTAATAATGGTGACCCTAGTTACACTAGATTAACTTAATTTAATCCTATGGAGGATGAAGCCTAATTACAAACATAATGATGAACTAATCAAGCTTGACTCAAGTTTAGTTAGGTTACAAGATAGAAACTTGTACTCATAGAAAGGCTTGGGAGTAGCTTATTTGCATTGCTTGAAATGTCCCCTTTTATGTGAGGGAGGTACACCTTTTGCATATGGGCTCAAGTATGATAATGCGCAAGTGTGGATGTGGTTAAATTCTCTTGATCATGGTCCTCTACTCTTGATCATGGTCCTCTACTCATGCCTTGCCTCTAGCTTATGCTCAAGGCACCACAAATCTCAACACTACTCATTGAGATCCATCCCCTCTCGTGGCATGATTCCAGGATGGGGGGCTTATGGATGTAGCTAATGAGGGGGTTGAGTTGGTATAATCTCTCAATGCCCCACTGCATATCTGTTGCACTCCCTTATGTGTTATCCAAGACAAACAATCCAATCGGCATTTGATTTTGATAAAATCGTGCTAAAAAGTGTTTGCCTTCCATCTCTAAGCTCACAATGGGAATACGCCATCGAAGATCAATCACAACCTGCTCTTCCCTATTGACAGCAACAATCCATTATATGTAACCCTTTGCATCTAATGGAAACTCCAAGTTCGTCTTACCAACCTACAATCTTGCCTTTATCCATGGCTCACACTTTTGATGAAGCACTTGGTAGACACTATCATCAATGTGATAAGTTGAAGCCAGCTCTTGCGAGTCCTTGCATTTCTTTGAATCATTAACATTGTTGAATTGAAGCAATAGCTATTCTTTCAAAACCTTATCTTGCTTTAGTAGCATCACTCTATCAACCATGTCAATCTTTTCCTTGTCTGCATCTCTCTTTGTTACTTTCTTTTGTTACTTCCTTGTTGCGGTCTTCTGTCTGAATGAAGAGATTGATCCGATGTAGCTTTTTGCCTTGAAGGTCATAGAGATCAAGGTACCAATCCTTTGGGTCTCCACTGGCCATGTCAATGCTTGAGGGAAATGAAAGCTTCCTTTCGTTTGACATCTTTTCCTGTCCAAAAGTGATTTTTGTAAGACAATTTAAAAATAGTTCTAAGATATTTATAAAAATAAATAAAGCAACAACACATAAGAGCTTAAACAACAAAAAATAAATAAAGCAACAACAAAAAAGATAACTTCATGAATATCACCATAAGGAATGGTCCTAGGTAAATAATAGCATGCCCCAAGGACATTCTTGAATGCTGATATGGGGCCATTATTAATTTAAAATTAAATGAAAAGAATGGCCATAGGACTATTCTTGGAAGCCTTTGGGACCAGTTGTGCATGAAAAGAATAGTTCTTACAAGAATGGCCTTGGGGTTATGCCACAATGGCCCTTGGGCCATTCTTCCAGTTGTACATGAAAAGAATGACCCTAGGGCCATTCTTGGATGCCCAATATCCATCCTAAAATGACCTTGAGGCCTTGGGGTCATGCAAAAATGGCCCAAGGGCCATTCTTCCACCTGTTGTGCATGAATAGAGTCCATCCTTGGATGCTCCATGGCCATTCCAAAATGACCTTCCTCATGTTATACATGGAAAAGAATGGCCCTATGACCATTCTTGGATGCACCCTAGGGCCATTTTTCCTCATGTTATGCATGGAAAAGAATGGCCCTATAACCATTCCTGGATGCACCCATGGCCCCTTGGGGTCATGCAAGAATGGCCCTTAGGCCATTCTTGCATGCCCCCATGGCCACTATTTCATGCACTATGATGCATTTTAAAGTAAAACAGTGTATATATTAGGCCTTGGGGTCATGTAGAAATGGTCCTGTCACCTATTATGCATGAAAAGAATGGCCCTAGTGCCATTCTTGGATGCCCCATGGCCATCCAAAAAATGACCTTGAGGCCTTGGGGTCATGCAAGAATGGCCCCACGACCATTCTTCCTCATGTTATGCATGGAAAATAATGGCCCTAGGACCATTCTTGGATGCCCCCATGGCCACTATTTCATGCACTGTGATGCATTTTAAAGTAAAACGGTGGATATATGAGGCCTTAGGGTCATGTAGGAATGGTCCTTGCACCTGTTGTGCATGAAAAGAATGGCCCTACGACCATTCTTGAATGCCCCATGGCCATCCCAAAAATGACCTTGAGGCCTTGGGGGGTCATGCAAGAATGGCCCTAGGGCCATTCATCCTCATGTTGTGCTTGGAAAAGAATGGCCCTAGGGACATTCTTGGATGCACCCATGGCCCCTTGGGGTCATGCAAGAATGGCCCTAGGGCTATTCTTCCACCCGTTGTGCATGGAAGGAGGCCATTATTGGGAGCTCCATGTGCATGAAAAAGAATGGCCCTAGGACCGTTCTTGGATGCACCCATGGCCCCTTGGGGTCATGCTAGAATGGCCCTTAGGCCATTCTTGGATGCCCCCATAGCCACTATTTCATGCACTGTGATGCATTTTAAAGTACAACGATGGATATATGAGGCCTTGGAGTCATGTAGGAATGGTCTTTACACCTGTTGTACATGAAAAGAATGGCCCTAGGGCCATTCTTCCACCTGTTGTGCAAGGAAAAGAATGGTCCTAGGACCATTCTTGGATGCACCCAAGAATGGCCGTAGGGTCATGCAAGAATGGCCATAGGGCCATTCTTCCACCTGTTGTGTATGGAAGGAGGCCATTATTTGGGAGCTCCATGGACATTTGGCGTCATCATGCAAGAATGGCCCCACGGCCATTCTTCCTCATGTTATGCATGGAAAAGAATGGCCCTTGGGCCATTCTTGGATGCCCCCGTGGCTACTATTTCATGCACTGTGATGCATTTTAAAGTAAAACGGTGGATATATAAGGCCTTGGGGTCATGCAAGAATGGCTTTTGGGGTCATTCTTCCACCTGTTGTGCATGAAAAGAATGGTCCTAGGGCCATTCTTCCTCATGTTGTGCATGGAAAAGAATGGACCTAGGACCATTCTTGGATGCACCCATGGCCCCTTGGGGTCAGGCCGCCATAATGGTCCTTGCGCCATTCTTGGATGCCCCCATAGCCACTATTTCATGCATTGTGATGCATTTTAAAGTAAAATGGTGGATATATGAGGCCTTAGGGTCATGTAGGAATGGTTCTTACACCTGTTGTGCATGAAAAGAATGGCCCTAGGGCCATTCTTCCACCTGTTGTGCATGGAAGAAGACCATTATTCGGAGCTCCATGGCTATTCCAAAATAACCTTGAGGCCTTGGGGTCATGCAAGAATGGCCTTTAGGGTCATTCTTCCACCTGTTGTGCATGAAATATGGCCCATGGCCATCCCAAAAATGATCTTGAGGCCTTGGGGTCATGCAAGAATGGTCCTAGGGTCATTCTTCCTCATGTTGTGAATGGAAAAGAATGGCCCTAGGACCATTCTTGGATGCCCCATGGCCATCCCAAAAATGACCTTGAGGCATAGGGGTCATGCTGCAAGAATGGCCCTAGGGCCATTCTTTCTCATGTTGTGCATGGAAAAGAATGGCCCTAGGACCATTCTTGGATGCCCCATGGCCATCCCAAAAATGACCTTGAGGCCTTGGGGTCATGCAAGAATGGCCCCACGGTCATTCTTCATCATGTTATGCATGGAAAAGAATGGCCGTAGGACCATTCTTGGATGCCCCATGGCCATCCCAAAAATGACCTTGAGGCCTTGGGGTCATGCAAGAATGGCCCTAGGCCATTCTTCCTCATGTTATGCATGGAAAAGAATGGCCCTAGGACCATTCTTAGATGCCCCTATGGCCACTATTTCATGCAGTGTGATGCCCCCATGGCCACTATTTCATGCAGTGTGATGCATTTTAAAGTAAAATGGTGAATATATGAGGCCTTGGGGTCATGTAGGAATGGTCCTTGCACCTGTTGTGTGTATAGGAATGGTCCTTGCATCTGTTGTGCATGAAAAGAATGGCCCTAGGGCCATTCTTGGATACCCCATGGCCATCCCAAAAATGACCTTGAGGCCTTGGGGTCATGCAAGAATGGCCCTAGGGCCAATCATCCTCTTGTTGTGCATGGAAAGGAATGGCCCTAGGGCCATTCTTGGATACTGTCAAATCCCCACGGATCTTCCCTCGTGATCGATCTTGGTTCGAAACTCGAATCCTGCAAACAAATGAACAACAAACAAGCAAGGGGGTGCAGGCCTGACTCACCTCCCAACCATGACAGCCGTGGGCGAGCCCACAGTCTTGGCTGTCCCCACCGAGCCACGAGCTGAGCTAACTAAGTTGACGTACCGACCAATCTCCTCCTCGCGACGTCCCATACCGCCACGAAGCTGCCCTCGCGGGCCTTGAGATTGCTGCCGGCCTCGGCTGCATAAAGCAGGTGCACGTCTGCAAACCTTGAGAGCATGAATCACAGCATAAAGCTCCTTCTCAAGGGTTGGCCAACGAGATTGAGTGTCATCTAGCTTTTTACTTTCAAAAGCAACCGGTCTACCATCTTGAAATAAAGCAACCCCGATAGCATAGTCACTGGCATCAGTTTCAAGAACATAAGGCCGACTAGGATCAGGCAATGCTAAGATAGGTGCTTCCTTGACTTTATCTTTCAAAAGTCTGAAGGCCATATCCAAATCGTTATTCCAAGTGATAGGCTGATTGGACTTACGTCCACGACCTTTCAATAAGTCGGTCATCGGTAGTGTGAGCTGAGAGTACTCCCGTACAGATTTCCTAAGAAAAACTACAAAACCGAGAAAAGAACGAAGTTGTTTCACAGTTCGCGGTATAGGCCAGTCCAAAACCTTCTGAACTCGGTCATAGTCAATGCTCAATCCATCTCTAGTGATCTTGTGTCCCAAGTAAATGATGTCGGTCATAAAGAACTCACATTTACTCATCTTGGCATATAGTCGATTCTGTCTTAAAATAGCTAAGACAATCGTGAGGTGTCTGACATGATCCTCAAGAGTACGACTATAAATCAAAATATCATCCAGGAACACCACCACAAATTTTCCCAAATGTTCACGAAAAAGATCGTTCATCATTTGTTGGAAAGTGGCTGGAGCATTGGTTAACCCAAAAGGTAATACGAGAAACTCGTAATGACCATACCTAGTCCGAAAGGCGGTTCTTTCGACATGCCTTTCATGAATACGTATCTGGTGATAGCCAGTACGTAAATCTATCTTCGTGAAATATTTCGCTCCTGCTAACCGGTCAATTAGGTCATCTGATCTAGGGAGAGGATAACGGTTCTTAATTGTCAGCTTGTTCAATCTTTTGTAATCTATACACATTCTCCAAGTATTGTCCTTCTTTCTCCTAAGCAACACAGGTGCACCCCAAGGTGATTTACTTGGACGGATCTGGCCCATCCTCAAGTAATCTTCGAGTTGTTTAGCCAACTCATCTTCCTCAGCTTGGCTCATCCTATAAGGTGGAATACTCACAGGATGAGCACCAGGGATCAAGTCAATACGATGATCTACTGCCCGTTCAGGTGGTAAACCCGATGGCAATTCCTTAGGAAATACATCTTGAAATGAATCAAGTATCTTCTGTAATTCTTTGCTTTCAAACACACTTAATTCATTCACATCCATGGAAGGGATGAGAAAAGAAGAAAGTGGAATCAATACACAATGGAAAGCGGTGTACAAAGAAGAATTCATTATATTTCCAAAATCAATTGTATTTACAAGAGGTCCCTGAGAGGGATGGATACAATCACCTAAAATACTATACTTGGTGTCCCTATGTTGAAAAGAAAAAATATGACTAGACCAATCTATCTGGACATCAAGAGTCTTAAACCACTCAATCCCTAATAACAAGTCTACATTTTCCAGATGCATGACATAGCATTCCAGAGTATCTTTGTAGTCCTGAATCTGGATTGGAAGCATCTCCACTTTGCGATCCCAAACTTGTCTGCCCGCAGGTAGACGTACCTCATAGGTATGGTCGCTGAGTGTCGTGTCAAGACTCAATTTCTGCACAAGTTTGTAGTTAACAAAATTATGCGAACTGCCAGGGTCTAAAAGAATGTGAATTTTATGGCCATTCACTTCTCCATAAACTCGGAGAAGATCATGCATGCCAAATACCTTAGAATTGAACAGACAATCAGAACAAGTACTAGGGCGAGAAAGTACAGTAATTGACGTACCTGTCAAAGACAACTGGTTAGCTGCCTTTGGCTTGGGTCCTGCGTTTGACTTGGTACCCTTTTTCTTCGGGCACTCATTACGCATGTGTCCTTTTTCTTCACAGATAAAACAACGTCCTTCCTTCTTGAGCTTCAAAGCCCTAAGGAGTCGTTTCTTCTTCGCTGGTGTCGAACTGGAATTCTTCGAAGGTTGGTCCGAAGACTTGCCTTCAGTCGTGTTAGCCATAGGTGCGGAGAACTTTCTTTTATGCTTGTTCCCCTGCTCGGTAACGGGTTTTGACTTGGAAGAGACCATCGTATCATCATAGATACGAGCTGAATGAATGGCCTCGTCCAAAGTTTTACATTTGTTATTTTTAACCTGTAATCGGTACGAGTCGGGTAAACCAGCTACGAAAAACCCCAAAAGAGTAGTGGGATCCATCTTTGTAGCCTTCATCTGCAAGTCACGAAACTTCTGGAGGTAGACCTCATAAGTGAGGTGCTGCGAGGTCATGGTCAAAGCTGAAAACCGGGCAACAACATCGTAGTCATCCTCTTTCTTGAGGAATTCTTTCTTGAAAACGTCTTCAAATTGTGCCCAAGTCGTTGGCTTTGGGTTCAGTTCCTTCCACCAAAGCAAAGCTTTGCCGGACAGGAAACCTGCTGCTAACTGTATCTTCTTTCCATCATCATATGGATGAAACTGAAAGTGAACTTGCCACTTGTGTAGCCAAGTGTCCACGATCTCCTTGGTTCTCTGCTTTTGCTCACCCCCGAACGGTTCCGGAGTAATATTGGGGCCTAAAGCAGAAGCCAAGGTATCCATTCCCGAAAAAGTAGAGAGGGTAGTGGTCAAGAGAGCGATGGAGTTCTGCAAAGCCTGCATCTGGGCTGCGATTTGTGCCTGACGTTCCGCCGAAGAAGCTTCGAGAGCTACTTTGAACTCTTGGAAATCTGATTTTGACACAAACTCGTCAAAAAGATCGGCGTCAGTGCCTTCCGTATAGCCGGCAAGCCTTCGCGTTCCACGAGGGGCTCCAACTCTGATTCTTGGGTCGACATCGTGAAGAGGATACGTGGAGAGAAAATTTGGTCTTTGCACAACAAAAGTGCGAGCGAACTTGAGAGCTTGAGAGCTTGAAAACTTGAGAACTTGAGAACTCGAGAGATGTGTGGCAAGAAGCCCACTAGAGGGGTTTATAAAGGTTTCCCAAAAGCCAAAAAAAAATCTCGAAAAGCTATGCTTAGCTTTTACTTTAGCTTTTGTGTTTTTTTTCTTCTTTTTTTTTTCTTGAATAAATAAATATATATATATATATTACATATATATATATATATGGATATATATATTCTCTTGTCTTAAAAAAAAAATAAAACCCTTGGAAACCTTAGAGAGGGGAATACTTTTAAACCTTTTTTAAAAAATTTAAACTCCAAAAAAAAAAACAAAAAACGAAAGCATTAAAAAAGGTGCTTTCCTTGCGTTGTTTTTTTTTTGGGTTTTCTCAACCTCCTGGATTAGCCTTAGCCTCCTGGATTAGCCTTAGCCGGCGCTTGCTGCTGACGTGGTGTGCTGGCCATCGCTGCTAACGTGACTGCTGCCGGCGCCAGAATCATCGCACCAACCTGCGTGTACGCCTGCGCCAGCGCTGCATAGGTGGGGTCACCCGTCCACGTGCGCCTGGGCGTTGCCTGGGTTGGCTACGCAGGCCTGGCCTGGGCGCTGCCTGGCTGGGGCGCCTGCGTAGGCCTGGGCTGGCCTGGACGCCTGCCCGCCTGCCCGCCTGGCCTAGGCGCCTACTTGGGCCTGGCCGCCTGGCCACACAGGCCCATGCGCCTGCCTGCATACGAACCTACTCGCCTGCCACGTCAACAGAACTCGCCAGCAACCCACTCGTCAGCGATTAATTAATCCAGCAGTTCTCTAGTTCTCTTGCTCTCTCTCTCTCGTTCAATCAACGAAAAGCAAACTTCCTTTTTCGTTTTTCTGTTTCTCTTCCTGCAGTTTATGCGACTGCACACACAAACATGCTTCTTCTACGCAAAAGCAATCAACCCTATTAAAACTACCATCTCCCATCATCAACATGGGTTTCTTTGATGAAGAAAAAACACATACAATATCTGAAAACTGCAGTATGCACAGAAAAACAGCAAGTTTTTTTTTTAACACATACCGTTCTTCGACCTCTTCTTCTCTACCTACCGACTTGCTCGTTCACGAGGTATGCTCTGATACCACTGTCAAATCCCCACGGATCTTCCCTCATGATCGAACTTGGTTCGAAACTCGAATCCTGCAAACAAACGAACAACAAACAAGCAAGGGGGGTGCAGGCCTGACTCACCTCCCAACCATGACAGCCGTGGGCGAGCCCACAGTCTTGGCTGTCCCCACCGAGCCACGAGCTGAGCTAACTAAGTTGACGTACCGACCAATCTCCTCCTCGCGACGTCCCATACCGCCACGAAGCTGCCCTCGCGGGCCTCGAGATTGCTGCCGGCCTCGGCTGCATAAAGCAGGTGCACGTCTGCACTAGATCCAGGCTCCAAGACCATAGAGCTCTCACAAACTCGCGAGACTCTCTATGCCCAATAACTAACCTTGGCCACCCTTTTATAGGCTCTTGGCCGGTCATCGGGCGTCCACACTTGGGTGCCCGCCCGTCCATACTTGGGTGCCCGCCCGTTAGTATATCCCTAACTCAGCTCGTCAATCAGCCTGCCTAGTTCCAAGCTAGACGACACTCAATCTCGTTGGCCAACCCTTGAGAAGGAGCTTTATGCTGTGATTCATGCTCTCAAGGTTTGGAGACATTATTTATATGGCTCCAAGTTTGTGGTATTGACTGATCATCAGTCAATCAAGTATATGTGTGATGCGGACGATTTGAGAGGCAGGAAAGCTCGTTGGGCAGAATTAATGCAAGATTTTGATTTTGAGATCCGTTATCGGAAAGGGTCCATGAATAATATTGCAGATGCGCTTAGTCGGATTAGAGAGGTGAATACTTTGTCGTTCACCGAGATTTCTACTGACTTATTTCAGTAATTGAGAGGGCTTTGCAGGACTGATAGTTATTTTGGTCCATTTTGGCAGAAGATCCAGGACGGGAGCTCATTGATTGACCGAGACTCGGTGACTGCACAGTCTACTATTCAGGCTGCAGGAGGTCAGTGGATGATTCGAAATGGTTTACTATTCCGTAATGACAAAATTTGTGTACCACAGATCTCGGACATTAGGTCCAAGATTCTGAGGGAGTGTCACGATGCCCCTTCTGCTGGACACCCTGGGGTACACAGGACACTATCATTAGTGAAACACACTTTTTATTGGCCGAAGATGAAAGGGTATGTAGAAGATTATGTTCTCAAGTGTCAGATTTGTCAGGCAAATAAAGCTGAACGCTTTAGACAGGCTGGGTTGTTGCATCCTTTGCAAATCCCAGGTAATAAATGGGAAAGTATTTCCATGGATTTTATTACCGGATTGCCAAGAACACATCAAGGCCATGATTCTATTTGGGTTGTGGTAGATCGCTTGACAAAGATGGCTAGATTTTTACCGACCCGGAAGACTATTACAACTACGCAATTAGCTCGGCAGTTTATCGAGCAATTGTTTAGACTGTACGGGTTACCGCAGGACATAGTCAGTGATAGGGACTCTAAGTTTACGAGTGATTTTTGGAAACTTGTTTTCGAGAAGTTGGAAACAACTTTGAATTTGAGTTCCTCAGATCATCCTCAATCTGATGGCCAGACTGAAAGAGTGAATCAGATTTTGGAGGATATGCTTCGAGCATATGTATCCAAAAGACAAAGTTCATGGGAGGATTATCTTCCTATGTTAGAATTTGCATATAACAGTACTAAGCATACGAGTACAGGGTTTAGTCCTTTCATGCTTATGTACGGTTTTCAACCAAGATCACCTGTTACAGTAGGATTCTCAGGACTTCAGCATGATGCAGCACGTAATTTTTTGCAAGATATGCAAGAAATGTTACAAGTTGCGAAGGAATCTATTAGAAGTGCTCAAGACCGAGATAGGTTTTATTCTAATAGACATCGTTCACCTAGAGAGTTCTCTGAAGGAACGATGGTGTATTTGCGAGTTCCGAAAGATTCCGAGACTTTACGGACAGGTAGATCTCCAAAATTATCCCCTAGATACTGTGGACCATTTCGTGTTACACGACGGATTGGTTCAGTTGCATATGAATTGGATTTGCCTTCTCATGTGAAAGTTCATCCTGTATTTCATGTCAGCAGACTTAAGGAAGTACTGGGTGGAGCAGATCAGTTAGTTACTCCTCAAGAAATTATAGATGTCCAGGACATGACATTTGTTCCTCACGAACCTGAAAAGATTCTTGGATTTCGTGAACGAAGATTGCGTCATACGCTTATCACGGAATACAAGATCAAGTGGAAGGATCGTGTTGAGGAGGACGCTACATGGGAGACATTGACTTCTCTTCAGAGAGATTACCCTGGCTTTTTAGTGAGCTCAGGAGTGAGCTCTTAGAGGAAGGGGAGTATGTCATGTGCACAGTGGGTATCTACCGTGTGCTATACGCATGCAAGACTAGTTTCGAGGCTTGGGGAAGCTTGGAACTAGGCAGGCTGATTGACGAGCTGAGTTAGGGATATACTAACGGGCGGGCACCCAAGTATGGACGGGCGGGCGGCCAAGTGTGGACGCCCGATGACCGGCCAAGAGCCTATAAAAGGGTGGCCAAGGTTAGTTATTGTATTATAGAGAGTCTCGCGAGTTTGTGAGAGCTCTATGGTCTTGGAGCCTGGATCTAGTGCAGACGTGCACCTGCTTTATGCAGCCAAGGCCGGCAGCAATCTCGAGGCCCGTGAGGGCAGCTTCGTGGCGGTATGGGACGTCACGAGGAGGAGATTGGTCGGTACGTCAACCTAGTTAGCTCAGCTCGTGGCTCGGTGGGGACAGCCAAGACTGTGGGCTTGCCCACGGCTGTCATGGTTGGGAGGTGAGTCAGGCCTGCACCCCCTTTGTTGTTTGTTGTTCGTTTGTTTGCAGGATTCGAGTTTCGAACCAAGATCGATCACGAGGGAAGATCCGTGGGGATTTGACAGTAGTATGCACAGAAAAAACAGCAAGTTTTTAAACACATACCGATCTTCGACCTCTTCTTCTCTACCTACCGACTTGCTCGTTCACGAGGTATGCTCTGATACCACTGTCAAATCCCCACGGATCTTCCCTCGTGATCGATCTTGGTTCGAAACTCGAATCCTGCAAACAACAAACGAACACAAACAAGCATGGGGGTGCAGGCCTGACTCACCTCCCAACCATGACAGCCGTGGGCAAGCCCACAATCTTGGCTGTCCCCACTGAGCCACGAGCTGAGCTAACTAGGATGACGTACCGACCAATCTCCTCCTCGTAACTAGGCTGATTGGACTTACGTCCACGACCTTTCAATAAGTCGGTCATCGGTAGTGTGAGCTGAGAGTACTCCCGTACAGATTTCCTAAGAAAAACTACAAAACCGAGAAAAGAACGAAGTTGTTTCACAGTTCGCGGTATAGGCCAGTCCAAAACCTTCTGAACTCGGTCATAGTCAATGCTCAATCCATCTCTAGTGATCTTGTGTCCCAAGTAAATGATGTCGGTCATAAAGAACTCACATTCACTCATCTTGGTATATAGTCGATTCTGTCTTAAAATAGCTAAGACAATCGTGAGGTGTCTGACATGATCCTCAAGAGTACGACTATAAATCAAAATATCATCCAGGAACACCACCACAAATTTCCCCAAATGTTCACGAAAAAGATCGTTCATCATTTGCTGGAAAGTGGCTGGAGCATTGGTTAACCCAAAAGGTAATACGAGAAACTCGTAATGACCATACCTAGTCCGAAAGGCGGTTCTTTCGACATGCCTTTCATGAATACGTATCTGGTGATAGCCAGTACGTAAATCTATCTTCGTGAAATATTTCGCTCCTGCTAACCGGTCAATTAGGTCATCTGATCTAGGGAGAGGATAACGGTTCTTAATTGTCAGCTTGTTCAATCTTTTGTAATCTATACACATTCTCCAAGTATTGTCCTTCTTTCTCCTAAGCAACACAGGTGCACCCCAAGGTGATTTACTTGGACGGATCTGGCCCATCCTCAAGTAATCTTCGAGTTGTTTAGCCAACTCATCTTCCTCAGCTTGGCTCATCCTATAAGGTGGAATACTCACAGGATGAGCACCAGGGATCAAGTCAATACGATGATCTACTGCCCGTTCAGGTGGTAAACCCGATGGCAATTCCTTAGGAAATACATCTTGAAATGAATCAAGTATCTTCTGTAATTCTTTGCTTTCAAACACACTTAATTCATTCACATCCATGGAAGGGATGAGAAAAGAAGAAAGTGGAATCAATACACAATGGAAAGCGGTGTACAAAGAAGAATTCATTATATTTCCAAAATCAATTGTATTTACAAGAGGTCCCTGAGAGGGATGGATACAATCACCTAAAATACTATACTTGGTGTCCCTATGTTGAAAAGAAAAAATATGACTAGACCAATCTATCTGGACATCAAGAGTCTTAAACCACTCAATCCCTAATAACAAGTCTACATTTTCCAGATGCATGACATAGCATTCCAGAGTATCTTTGTAGTCCTGAATCTGGATTGGAAGCATCTCCACTTTGCGATCCCAAACTTGTCTGCCCGCAGGTAGACGTACCTCATAGGTATGGTCGCTGAGTGTCGTGTCAAGACTCAATTTCTGCACAAGTTTGTAGTTAACAAAATTATGCGAACTGCCAGGGTCTAAAAGAATGTGAATTTTATGGCCATTCACTTCTCCATAAACTCGGAGAAGATCATGCATGCCAAATGCCCAACGAGCTTTCCTACCTCTCAAATCATCCGCATCACACACATACTTGATTGACTGATGATCAGTCAATACCACAAACTTGGAGCCATATAAATAATGTCTGCAAACCTTGAGAGCATGAATCACAGCATAAAGCTCCTTCTCAAGGGTTGGCCAACGAGATTGAGTGTCATCTAGCTTTTTACTTTCAAAAGCAACCGGTCTACCATCTTGAAATAAAGCAGCCCCGATAGCATAGTCACTGGCATCAGTTTCAAGAACATAAGGCCGACTAGGATCAGTGATCCTCAAGAGTACGACTATAAATCAAAATATCATCCAGGAACACCACCACAAATTTTCCCAAATGTTCACGAAAAAGATCGTTCATCATTTGCTGGAAAGTGGCTGGAGCATTGGTTAACCCAAAAGGTAATACGAGAAACTCGTAATGACCATACCTAGTCCGAAAGGCGGTTCTTTCGACATGCCTTTCATGAATACGTATCTGGTGATAGCCAGTACGTAAATCTATCTTCGTGAAATATTTCGCTCCTGCTAACCGGTCAATTAGGTCATCTGATCTAGGGAGAGGATAACGGTTCTTAATTGTCAGCTTGTTCAATCTTTTGTAATCTATACACATTCTCCAAGTATTGTCCTTCTTTCTCCTAAGCAACACAGGTGCACCCCAAGGTGATTTACTTGGACGGATCTGGCCCATCCTCAAGTAATCTTCGAGTTGTTTAGCCAACTCATCTTCCTCAGCTTGGCTCATCCTATAAGGTGGAATACTCACAGGATGAGCACCAGGGATCAAGTCAATACGATGATCTACTGCCCGTTCAGGTGGTAAAGCCGATGGCAATTCCTTAGGAAATACATCTTGAAATGAATCAAGTATCTTCTGTAATTCTTTGCTTTCAAACACACTTAATTCATTCACATCCATGGAAGGGATGAGAAAAGAAGAAAGTGGAATCAATACACAATGGAAAGCGGTGTACAAAGAAGAATTCATTATATTTCCAAAATCAATTGTATTTACAAGAGGTCCCTGAGAGGGATGGATACAATCACCTAAAATACTATACTTGGTGTCCCTATGTTGAAAAGAAAAAATATGACTAGACCAATCTATCTGGATATCAAGAGTCTTAAACCACTCAATCCCTAATAACAAGTCTACATTTTCCAGATGCATGACATAGCATTCCAGAGTATCTTTGTAGTCCTGAATCTGGATTGGAAGCATCTCCACTTTGCGATCCCAAACTTGTCTGCCCGCAGGTAGACGTACCTCATAGGTATGGTCGCTGAGTGTCGTGTCAAGACTCAATTTCTGCACAAGTTTGTAGTTAACAAAATTATGCGAACTGCCAGGGTCTAAAAGAATGTGAATTTTATGGCCATTCACTTCTCCATAAACTCGGAGAAGATCATGCATGCCAAATACCTTAGAATTGAACAGACAATCAGAACAAGTACTAGGGCGAGAAAGTACAGTAATTGACGTACCTGTCAAAGACAATTGGTTAGCTGCCTTTGGCTTGGGTCTTGCGTTTGACTTGGTACCCTTTTTCTTCGGGCACTCATTACGCATGTGTCCTTTTTCTTCACAGATAAAACAACGTCCTTCCTTCTTGAGCTTCAAAGCCCTAAGGAGTCGTTTCTTCTTTGCTGGTGTCGAACTGGAATTCTTCGAAGGTTGGTCCGAAGACTTGCCTTCAGTCGTGTTAGCCATAGGTGCGGAGAACTTTCTTTTATGCTTGTTCCCCTGCTCGGTAACGGGTTTTGACTTGGAAGAGACCATCGTATCATCATAGATACGAGCTGAATGAATGGCCTCGTCCAAAGTTTTATATTTGTTATTTTTAACCTGTAATTGGTACGAGTCGGGTAAACCAGCTACGAAAAACCCCAAAAGAGTAGTGGGATCCATCTTTGTAGCCTTCATTTGCAAGTCACGAAACTTCTGGAGGTAGACCTCATAAGTGAGGTGCTGCGAGGTCATGGTCAAAGCTGAAAACCGGGCAACAACATCGTAGTCATCCTCTTTCTTGAGGAATTCTTTCTTGAAAACGTCTTCAAATTGTGCCCAAGTCGTTGGCTTTGGGTTCAGTTCCTTCCACCAAAGCAAAGCTTTGCCGGACAGGAAACCTGCTGCTAACTGTATCTTCTTTCCATCATCATATGGATGAAACTGAAAGTGAACTTGCCACTTGTGTAGCCAAGTGTCCACGATCTCCTTGGTTCTCTGCTTTTGCTCGCCCCCGAACGGTTCCGGAGTAATATTGGGGCCTAAAGCAGAAGCCAAGGTATCCATTCCCGAAAAAGTAGAGAGGGTAGTGGTTAAGAGAGCGATGGAGTTCTGCAAAGCCTGCATCTGGGCTGCGATTTGTGCCTGACGTTCCGCCGAAGAAGCTTCGAGAGCTACTTTGAACTCTTGGAAATCTGATTTTGGCACAAACTCGTCAAAAAGATCGGCGTTAGTGCCTTCCGTAGTAGCCGGCAAGCCTTCGCGTTCCACGAGGAGCTCCAACTCTGATTCTTGGATCGACATCGTGAAGAGGATACGTGGAGAGAAAATTTGGTCTTTGCACAACAAAAGTGCGAGCGAACTTGAGAGCTTGAGAGCTTGAAAACTTGAGAACTTGAGAACTCGAGAGATGTGTGGCAAGAAGCCCACTAGAGGGGTTTATAAAGGTTTCCCAAAAGCCAAAAAAAATCTCGAAAAGCTATGCTTAGCTTTTACTTTAGCTTTTGTGTTTTTTTTCTTCTTTTTTTTTCTTGAATAAATATATATATATATATATATATATTATATATATATATATGGATATATATATTCTCTTGTCTTTAAAAAAAATAAAACCCTTGGAAACCTTAGAGAGGGGAATACTTTTAAACCTTTTTAAAAAAATTTAAACTCCAAAAAAAAAAACAAAAAACGAAAGCATTAAAAAAGGTGCTTTCCTTGCGTTGTTTTTTTTTTTTTGTTTTCTCAACCTCCTGGATTAGCCTTAGCCTCCTGGATTAGCCTTAGCCGGCTTGCTGCTGACGTGGTGTGCTGGCCATCGCTGCTAACGTGACTGCTGCTGCCGGCGCCAGAATCATCGCACCAACCTGCGTGTATGCCTGCGCCAGCGCTGCATAGGTGGGGTCACCCGTCCACGTGCGCCTGGGCGTTGCCTGGGTTGGCTGCGCAGGCCTGGGTTGGCCTGGGCGCTGCCTGGTTGGGGCGCCTGCGTAGGCCTGGGCTGGCCTGGGCGCCTGCCCGCCTGCCCGCCTGGCCTAGGCGCCTACTTGGCCTGGCCGCCTGGCCACACAGGCCCATGCGCCTGCCTGCATACGAACCTACTCGCCTGCCACGTCAACAGAACTCGCCAGCAACCCACTCGTCAGCGATTAATTAATCCAGCAGTTCTCTAGTTCTCTTGCTCTCTCTCTCTCGTTCAATCAACGAAAAGCAAACTTCCTTTTTCGTTTTTCTGTTTCTCTTCCTGCAGTTTATGCGACTGCACACACAAACATGCTTCTTCTATGCAAAAGCAATCAACCCTATTAAAACTACCATCTCCCATCATCAACATGGGTTTCTTTGATGAAGAAAAAACACATACAATATCTGAAAACTGCAGTATGCACAGAAAAACAGCAAGTTTTTTTTTTAACACATACCGTTCTTCGACCTCTTCTTCTCTACCTACCGACTTGCTCGTTCACGAGGTATGCTCTGATACCACTGTCAAATCCCCACGGATCTTCCCTCGTGATCGATCTTGGTTCGAAACTCGAATCCTGCAAACAAACGAACAACAAACAAGCAAGGGGGGTGCAGGCCTGACTCACCTCCCAACCATGACAGCCGTGGGCGAGCCCACAGTCTTGGCTGTCCCCACCGAGCCATGAGCTGAGCTAACTAAGTTGACGTACCGACCAATCTCCTCCTCGCGACGTCCCATACCGCCACGAAGCTGCCCTCGCGGGCCTCGAGATTGCTGCCGGCCTCGGCTGCATAAAGCAGGTGCACGTCTGCACTAGATCCACGCTCCAAGACCATAGAGCTCTCACAAACTCGCGAGACTCTCTATAATACAATAACTAACCTTGGCCACCCTTTTATAGGCTCTTGGCCGGTCATCGGGCGTCCACACTTGGCCGCCCGCCCGTCCATACTTGGGTGCCCGCCCGTTAGTATATCCCTAACTCAGCTCGTCAATCAGCCTGCCTAGTTCCAAGCTTCCCCAAGCCTCGAAACTAGTCTTGCATGCGTATAGCACACGGTAGATACCCACTGTGCACATGACAGATACACCCATGGCCCCTTGGGGTCATGCAAGAATGGCCCTAGGGCCATTGTTCCACCTGTTGTGCATGGAAGGAGGCCATTATTGAGAGCTCCATGGCCATTCCAAAATGGCCTTGCGGCATTGGGGTCATGCAAGAATGGCCTTTGGGGTCATTCTTCCACATGTTATGCATGAAAAGAATTGCCCTAGGGCCATTCTTAGATGCCCCATGGCCATCCCAAAAATGACCTTGAGGCCTTGGGGTCATGCAAGAATGGCCCTAGAGACATTCTTCCTCATGTTGTTGTGCATGGAAAAGAATGGCCGTAGGACCATTATTGGATGCCCCATGACTAGGCCAAAAATGACCTTGAGGCCTTGGGGTCATGCACCCCAAGGCCTCAAGGTCATTTTTGGCCTAGTCATGGGGCATCCAATAATGGCCGTAGGACCATTATTGGATGCCCCATGACTAGGCCAAAAATGACCTTGAGGCCTTGGGGTCATGCAAGAATGGCCCCACGGCCATTCTTCATCATGTTATGCATGGAAAAGAATGGCCCTGGGTGGTACCATTCTTGGATGCCCTGGGACCATTCTTGGATGCCCCATGGCCATCCCAAAAATGGCCTTGAGGACTTGGGGTTATGCAAGAATGGCCATTCTTCCTCATGTTATGCATGGAAAAGAATGGCCCTAGGACTATTTTTGGATCCTCCCATGGCCACTATTTCATGCATTGTGATGCATTTTAAAGTAAAATGGTGGATATATGAGGCCTTGGGGTCATGTAGAAATGGTCCTTGCACCTGTTGTGCATGAAAAGAATGGCCCTAGGGCCATTCTTGGATGCCCCATGGCCATCCCAAAAACGACCTTGAGGCCTTGGGGTCATGCAAGAATGGCCCTAGGGCCATTCATCCTCATGTTGTGCATGGAAAAGAATGGCCCTAGGGCGATTCTTGGATGCACCCATGGCCCCTTTTGGGGTCATGCAAGAATGGTCCTAGGGCCATTCTTCCAGCTGTTGTGCATGGAAGGAGGCAATTATTGGGAGCTCCATGGCCATTCTAAAATTACCTTGAGGCATTGGGGTCATGCGAGAATGGCATTTGGGGTTATTCTTCCACCTGTTGTGCATCAAAAGTACTGCCCTAGGGCCATTCTTGGATGGCCCATGGCCATCCCAAAAATGGCCTTGAGGCCTTGGGGTCATGCAAGAATGTTCCTAGGACCATTCTTCTCCATGTTGTACATGGAAAGAATGGCCCTAGGACCATTCTTGTTGGATGTCCCATGGCTCCAAAAATGACCTTGAGGCCTTGGGGTCATGCAAGAATGGCCCTAGGACCATTCTTGGATGCCCCATGGCCATCGCAAAAATGACCTTGAGGCCTTGGGGTCATGCAAGAATGGCCATAGGGGCCATTCTTTCTCATGTTGTGCATGGAAAAGAATGGCCCTAGGACCATTCTTGGATGCCCCATGGCCATTCCAAAAATGACCTTGAGGCCTTAGGGTCATGCAAGAATTTCAAATTTCAAATTTTAAAATTTAGGAAAAAATTAAAATTTTAAATTTTAGGAGAGATTTGAATTTCAAATCTTGGGAAAAAATTTAAATTTCAAATTCGAGGATGTAACTTTGTTCATAGTAGCTTGGCCCTAGGGCCAAGCTAGATTCTTTTGTTTGTGGTAGCTTGGTCCTAAGGCCAAGCTACATACATTCTCTTGTGTATCCTAGGGCCAATGTAAATGGAGATTGGCCCTAGGGCCAATCTAATCTCTCAATCTATTTAGCCCATCTCTCCCAAAGTTTAGACCCAATTTCAAATTCTCAATTTAGCCCACCTCTTCGAAAGTTTCCCTACCAATTTCAAATTCACAATATTTCATAAGTAATTCTAGTTTGGGCGGCTCACAAGTTTTTGCTCCCAAGCCTCCCATGGATCAACATCGTCAACATCCAACCAAAAACACGAAAGGTGCACTTTCTTCTAGTTTGATATTCTTATGTATGTGAAGGTCCATTAAAGTCTAATCACTAGTTAAACCAAACTAATTAAACACTAACTAGATTGTAAACACTAGTTAGATATAAATTGAATCTAAAAATTAATTAGATTTTAAACAAATTAGAAAGAGAAAGAGAAAGAATTGTGTGAGAGATTAATTAAAGAGAAAGAGAGAGAGAATTGTGTGTGAGAGATTAATTAGATTTTAATTTAAACTAATGAGAGAGAGAGAGAGAGAGAGAGAGAGAGAGAGAGGAACCTTTTTCTTCTTCTGGCTTGCGTGGCCTATAGTCCCTGAGTCGATGCCAAACCAGTTATTTTTCCTCGTGTGTTTTTCCTTCTCACCCTTGAGCGCCCTCTTTCGCTTGTGCAGCCTCTTCTTGCTTGCGCGCCCTCTTCTTGTTGCTTGTGCAGCCTCTTCTCGCTTGCGCGCCCTCTTCTCTTCTTGCGCGCCCTCTTCTTGTTGCTTGTGCACAGGCAGCGTCTTTCACTCGTTGCTTTTCATTTGCTGGCCCTCCTTTGCATGTGCGGCCATGTTTGTGGTGTAATCCAAAATTAGGTATAGGGATTACATTAACCATAATAATGGTTATTGTAATTTAACCATTATATAATGGTTAATATAATTTAACCATTATATAATTGTTAACCATTATATAATGGTTAAATTACAAAAAATAATTATTGTACATCTACGTTATCCATAGTGCACCTCTAGGTTCTTTCTGCATAACATAGATGTAATTCTCTATCTATTTTTTAATAAATATATAATTATATTTAATAAGAACAATTATAGTAATCTACTTCTACCTTGTATCAAACACTGACATGTGAGGATGAAAATTGAACCTTACGTAATTATTGTAAAACAAATATGGAAAGGATGGAATCATTGTTAGAGAATGATGATTAATTTAGGTCTTTTTTAAAACTCCTCATCATGGCTTCATTGTGTTTTGATCACAGCTATGTTTAGACCCTTGTGAGGCATGTCAAATATAGCAAATATGCACACTAGATTGACAATTAAAATTAGTAACGGGACATTTATATGTATTCTATCATATTAAAGCATGAAACATGAAGAGTCCAGACTATTAAAATTAGTAACGGGACAATTAAAATTAGTAACGGGACATTTATATGTATTCTATCATATTAAAGCATGAAACATGAAGAGTCCAGACTATTGTTCAGTTATTATAAGGTGTAAGACTTGTACTAAACATTAAAGTTAATTATATAATGGTTAACCATAATTAGAAATGCTTAATATAATGTAACACACACACACACACACACACACACACACAAATAATATTTATATGTAATCTTATTTTTTAGGCACAAACCTATGTGTTGTATACTGCACTAAGATTTTTAATTATTATATAATATACAAAATAAATTGGTAGTATATCCTTACATTTATTATAGATTATCATATATTATACCAACATTTACACCCACTTATTTTATATATTCAATTTTATAAATATACTATTTTATATATTCTTCTTTCTTTTAAACTATTCACTGAAGTACATATTATTTCAATGAAGCTACTTATTATAATTCTATTATCCTAATAACATCTATCTTTATTTTTCTATAATTTATTTACTTATTTTTCTTTTACACAAAAGCACAATACTTATTTTATACATTGTTCTTTCTTTTCTATTCCAGTAAAAATTAAAATAATAAAATAATAAAATCTTCACTAAAACTTTTTTATTGCATAGTTTTTCTTCTTATTAAAAAAACTTATTATTTTATTAGCAAAATTAAAAATAATTATAAAAACTATACATAAACCAATCTTAAATCACCAAACAATGTCATAAATCTAAATCACAAAAATGACCTTGAGGCCTTGGGGTCATGCAAGAATGGCCCTATGGCTATTCTTCCACATGTTGTGCATGAAAAGAATGGCCCTATGGCCATTCTTGGGTGCCCTTCGATGCCCTAGGGCCATTCATATTGTGCATGAGAAAAATAGCCCTCTGGCCATTCTTGGCGTCCTAGGGGCATTCCCAAATCTGAAATTTGAATTTCAAACTATGGTATGATTGGATGAGATAGATGAAGGATGATGTGAATAGATATGACTGGATGTGGAATAAGCAAAGTGAATTGATGTGGAACAATGTGGAAAGATGAGAGTTCATTAGAAACTATATTTATGACATGTTTTTAAATGATTGTTTTATGTCAAGAATGCTAGGGAAGCATTTTTGACCATCTTGTGAATGAGGTCGTGTGGTGACCTAAGTGATAAAGTTGCAATAGCTGACAGAGAGTCAATAGAGGACGTCTCACATAGCAAGGTCGGCCGAGGTCTTGACGAGCATCGGTTTGATTTAAATGGTGAGCTCCCGATACGATGGATGAGGGACCAAGGAAGTGGCCTGTGAGTGAAACGCTAGGTGACCTACAAAGGAACCTAGAGGGTGCTGACCATACGGTGCTCGGGCTCTAGGTCATCGAAGATACCCACGCATGCGTCGAGGAAGAAAATGGAGCAAGGTGTTAGAGTTGTTTTCTGAACTCGGGCATGGATCTAGTTGATTGTCCTTACTGGTCCTCAACGGATGAGTCCATGGCTCTTTATATGGATCTATTGGTTGATCTTGCTGATCTTCAATGGAGACTCCATTTGGATTTTTTTATGTGATTATATTGCCGAGTACTATGAGCTAGGAACTATTGAAAAGGCCCCTGAGTGAATAGGTGGTGAGTGTTCTGGTTGCCAATGATGCCATAGGTACACCGATGAAGGAATGATTAGAAATTAGAATTCAACCGGAGATTTTGGAGGATTATGATCAGTGATACTATGGTTTCATTAAAAGATTGTTTTAAAGACAGCTGAATCTATGAAACAGGCAATTTCATATTGGGTGTGCAAGTGGTGTGACTATCTTGAAGTTTGCTTGAAGCACCAACTAGGGGGCTTGGGAACTCTTTTCCCTGGTACCCGGGGCAAGACATAACCAAATTCCTAAATGGATCCTATCACTACAGTGGTTGGGTGGTTGGCTAACCCATGGGACTGGATGGGGTTAGGCTGGACTGATGGATCCATAAAATGAGACTCAATTCTGTTATGGTACGATAGATGAAGTAAATCCCTGATAGTCTTTGTTCTATGGAAAAGAATCAACGGATGTTCGATGAGGAAAAAAGCATTGGTCTCTATGATCCTGGGGCAAGTCTCTTCCTTGATCTGACCATGTGACTTACGGGTTTGGTCGGATCAGTTTGGTTAGTTAAGGCTCTTGACTACGTTAGAACAAAAATATCCTAGAGGAATCGCCTATGTCTACTGGGCGAGGGAAGTATTTCCAAGTTCGGTTTTGGAAGAACCGAGGGATTAGTCTCTTGTCCGAATATCTGTGGGCGAGGCCCCGAGTGAGAGGCTCTGCCCTACACGCAAGAAGTGCTACTTTTGCCCCGCTAGCACCCCTGGAACTCGTTGCATGGAGGGGGTAAGGATCTCTTAGATGGTATCAAAGTGAGTTGGCTAAAGTGGAACAACCAAGAAGCCAGAAAGTTAAAAATTTATGAAGTACCAGTAAAAATTTGTAATTGTGTGATGAAATTCATACAAATTGATATTCAGAATGATGGTATTTACCTTATAACTCCAAGGACCGTGACTACTCGTATATACCGTGAGTATAACTGCAGCTCTTTACTGGCAATATATACGAGTAAATCTAAGACCTTGAAATTATAAGCAAAAATGCTATCCAGATGATGAATTCAAATGTTGGTTGATATGATTTTAGAATTTTGGTTGATAACTGATGAGTTGATTTGGATTCGGATTGAAAGATGACGATTCCTGAATTCTGGTTGAAGGAAGTTAAGTTGAACAAAGCCACAATGAGGATGAATGGGATGAATCCCAGTGATGATGTTAGTAACTGGAATGATGATTATGACTTCAACAAATCACTATGAGATTAGTAGATTGTGCTGACAGATTGTTGTTGTTAATCTTTGACCCAGTGGATCTAATTAAGGGATGACAAATTGAGAACCTGCATAACTAAAATTCTCGTGGAGAAATGTTCAGATGAAATTTTCGATATGATGGACCATTATTGTGTTAAGGATATGAATGATATGTTCTGAATGAATTGTTCTCTGATAATGAGTTCTGTGTGTTCTTCTTATAGAAAGGATCTTTATCCTAGGATTCTCCATGGGGGTTGACTAGACTATAAGGAACCCCAGAATTCAGTTGGATCTAAAGTCTGAATTGAATTATAAAGTGATCTCTTCACCTGAGCGTCTTGGCTAATTTTAAAAAAAGGGACCTAACAAGATTTTTTGTATCGATAGGATCATGGATCGAGGTCGTTGTGGTAGGAATCTTAATCCCCAACTTGATAAGGAAGAGCTTGACCTGGATGTTTGTAAAACTCTTCATAAATCGTAGCTTGGACCTTTCAAGGGGCAAGGGAAAAACTTGAGCAAAGCTGTGGAGAAGTGGATCGAAGTAATGGAAAAATACTTCGATGTCACCCAGTACAATGAGAAGAGTAAAATGGCTCTTGTAAAGGCTGAAGATAGTAGAAACAACTAGAGTGGCATGGAGAAACCACTGCGAGACGAACCGTCTGGATCGAAACACCCAGACATGGAATGATCTCAAGATTTACCTAAGGAAGAGATTCTGTCCTCTCGGATTTTTGGAAACCAAGATGAATGAATTCTTAGAATTAACCCAGGGGAGCAGAACTATTGAAGTGTATCACCAAGCGTTCGCTCTCCTCCTCAAGTACTCGCCATCGCTAGATAAAGAACAGCTGATGGTGGCCAGGTTCATTTCGGAGACTGAACGAACCTTTGAATGTCCTAGTGAAGAAGACCAAGCCGCTTTCCATGGCCGAAGCTGTGCGGATGGCAAAGGATTTCGCCAAGCCTTTGATGTCAAGGTCCCCCCAAAGCCAGCACCATCATCTTTCAAAAGATTTCTAGCTCCAAAAGGTGAGTCCAACTTCCCACCGACTAAGAGACAACAAGGTCAATCTCAGGATATGGGAAGTTCCAGAATGGAAGAAAGGTCCTTTTCTCAGAACTCAATCACATGGAATTCAACTTCAGAAGTTCCACCCTTGAACAAAGAAGTGAAATGCTATAACTATCAAGGATTTGGACATCATAGTATGGATTGCCCAACTCCTTTTGGATCAAGGTTTGTGGGGCAGGGAAGTCAGGGACCAAGATTCCAGACTCCAACTCCTTCCTTCCAGAATGATCAGGTTCTTTTCCGTCAAAATCAGGGAAATCCCAAAGGTAGACCCTCTAACCAACCCTTAGTTTCAATCCAAAGTAATGCAAGACCTCCGCCTCATGATAGGGGAAGTCAAAGAGAGATGTTCCCAAATCGGCCGTCCACTTCCAAGGCAGTAACGCTGGAAGCGGTTGAAGAAGAAGAAGATGAAAGAGATTATACTCTACCTACGAGATGAGGACATCTCACGTTTTTAAAGTGGGATAGAATATAAGATTCCTCCCTTCAGCTTTTGAGGTGTAAAGGTGTAAGAGCCTCCTCTTTTGTTCTTGTAATTATTCCCCTCTCTGAAATAAAAGAAAGATCTTGTTTTATCCTGTTTTAGCCTAGAGAGAGAAAACATCTAGAGAGAGATAATCTAAAATTAAGATATCTTTGGATATAAAAATCCTCCTAGTGTCTAAAATGGATTCCCCTTAAACAAAAATTCAAAATGAACTTTCCAAGGTGCATTTGGAATTAATTGAAAATGGTATAAGGGACCTTAGCCTACAGGTTTACATTTTCAAAAATTTTTGGATTATGGTCCAATTAAGGTTCCTATGGGCCAATAGGATTAATCCAAGTGTTGGGATGAGATAAATCCAAAGAATAAAAGAAAATAAGAGAAAATGAGTAAATGCTCACATAAGATAAGGAGTTGACTGAGTACAATGTTTATTAGTTAAAAACTATGAGATATTATTAAAAAAAAGAGAGATATTTTAGAATAATGATGCATTTTTGACACCTTGGTAAGGAGAGGGGGACTCTTGAGGTAGGCACATATTTCACACATGTGGAAGGGTTTTTAATTGAAAAAAATTGTGATATTTTTATCTCTCCTCTCTCCTAGATCAAACCAAATCAAAAAGGAAGCCAAACTGGTCCAAATCTTATCCAAATTGAGTCAAACTGTACCTGGAAAATTCTAGAACCCAGTTGGACTTGGTTAGTGGCCTCCCTCACCTATAAATAGATTCTTAGTCTTTTGTAAAAAAAATCTGTGAGCTATACCATGCGAGTATTACATAAAAATAATGATATTTTCTATTATCCCTTAAAAATCCTCTACTTTTGGAGAGCTTGGAGCTTCTCTCTCTCTCTTCAACAACTCTTGAAGCTTTCTTCTCATCTCACTAAACCGATTGATTGGTTGAGGGCTTCACTTCTAGATAAAGAAGCAAGCCAAACCTAGAGGTAAGAAGGAATTTCATGGTTTTTGTTAATATTCTCAAATGATTTCACTTCTCAACCCCTCTCAAGCTTGAGAAGTTTCTAATTAGTTGTTTTTAATGCAAATCAAGCTTTCTCTAAGAACTTTAATGATTAATCACAAAAAAGTTAATCTTTATGCTTATTTTGAATGCTTTTTATGTATATATCTCTCTCTCCCAAAAGAATAGTCATTCCTATGGCTAATTCTTTAGAAAAAGAATGCTTCTCATTGATAAAATCTTAATTCAAAACCAAACTCTAAGCTTGTTAAGGTAGAGGTTAAGAAAATAGTATTTTTTTTGCTTTTATATTAATAAAAATTATGGTAAATTTATGATTTAATTTCATAATTTGGATTTAAGTTTAAGGATAGTTCTTCTATCATAATTATATTACAAAGTCTTATTCTTTTCTAGAAAATTAAAAATTATCTGTAATAGCAAACGAAGCTATGGCAAAAATTTTAGAAATTAACACATATCTTATTTTTATGCATGATGCTAAAAGAGGACTTCCTAATTAATTAAAAAAAAGAGGAATTTCCATGATATTTGAGAATCAAGTAATTAAATAGAAAAAGAGGAATTTTTGGTAAATTTATTTTTATAAAAAATAGGAATTTTCATGATATTTGAGGATAAAATAATTAAATGAAAAAAGAGAAATTTTTGGTAAATTTATTTTATGCAAAAAGAGGAATTCCCATGATAATTGAGATCCAAGAAATTAAATGGTAAAAGAGGAAATTTTGGCATAATTCAAACTATGAGTATTTATCAAAAGTGAAATTTTGAGCATTATTAAATTTATTGGAAAATATGGGTAGAATTGATTTTTATAAATCCCATGAATCTTTTACTCAAAAAGAAGAATATTGAATATATATTTCACTTGAGAAATTTGAGAAAGAATATGAAAATATCCATCGAGAAAAAGTACCTTTAACTAGGCCAAGCAATTGACAGAAACTTAGAAAAGTCCAATCGGTATCGAAAGTTGGAAACCGTACTAAAAGTGATGTGATAAGATGTGAATATGATGTGAGGAGATGTAAATGGATGTGGATGTGAATGTGATAAGATGTGAATATGATGTGAGGAGATGTGAGTGGATGTGATGAGATGTGGATAAGATGTGATACGATGTAAATAGATGTAGATGTGAATATAATGCGATGAGATGTGAATGGATGTGAATGTGATGTGATGATATTTGAACGGATGTGATGTGAAACGGGGTAGATATGAATGGACGAGATGTGATGTGATGTGATATGGATCGGGGTAGATGTGAATAGACGAGATGTGATGTGAATCGAGGTAGATGTGAATGGATTGTGGATCGGGGTAGATGTGAATGGACGAGATGTGATGTGAATGGATATGTTGTGGATCGGGGTAGATGTGAATGGACGAGATGTGATGTGAATGGATGTGATGTGATGTGATGTGGATCGGGGTAGATGTAAATGGACGAGATGTGATGTGATGTGATGTGGATCGGGGTAGATGTGAATGGATGAGATGTGATGTGATGTGATGTGTATCGAGGTAGATGTGAATGGACAAGATGTGATGTGAATGGATGTGATGTGATGTGGATCGAGTTAGATGTGAATGGACAAGATGTGATGTGAATGGATGTGATGTGATGTGATGTGGATCGGGGTAGATGTGAATGGATGAGATGTGATGTGAATGGGTGTGATGAGATGTGATGTGGTCGGATAGATGTGAATGGATGAGATGTGATGTGAGGTGATGTGGATATGGGTAGATGTGATGAGGACGGATGTGACGTGATGTAATGAGGATCTAAATAGATGTAATTGGATTTGATGAGATGTGATGTGATGTGGATGAATGTGATGTGATGAGGATCTGATAGATGTAATTGGATTTGATGAGATGTGATGTGATGTGATGAGATGTGATGTGGATGAATGTGATGTGATGAGATGTGATGTGATGTGGATAGATGTGATGAGATGTAATATGGTATGATTAGATCAGAATGGATGAAGGATGATGTGAATAGATATGACTGGATGTGGAATAAGCAAAGTGAATTGATGTGGAACAATGTGGATAGATGAGAGTTCGTTAAGAAACTGTATTTATGACTTGTTTTTAAATGACTATTTTATGTCAAGAATGCTGGGGAAGCATTTTTTACCATCTTATGAAAGCCGAGGTCTTGACCAGCCTCGGTTCGATTTAAATGGTGAGCTTCCAGTACACTGGATGAGGGACCAAGGAAGCGGCCTATGAGTGAAGCGCTAGGTGACCTGCAAAGGAACCTAGAGGGTGCTGACCATACGGTGCTCGGGCTCTAGGTCGCCGAAGATACCGTTGATGAAAAAAATGGAGCAAGGTGCTAGAGTTGTTTTCTGAACTCGAGCATGAATCTGGTTTATTATCCTTGCTGGTCCTCAACGGATGAGTCCATAGCTCTTTTATATGGATCTGTTGGTGGATCTTACTGATCTTCAACGGAGAGTCCATCTGGATTTTATTATGTGATTATATTACCGCGTACTATGAGCTAGGAACTATTGAAAAGGCCCCTAAGTGAACAGGTGGTGAGCGTTCTGGTTGCCAATGATGCCATAAGTACACCGATGAAGGAATGATTGTATTACCGCGTACTATGAGCTTGAAAAGGCCCCTAAGTGAACAGGTGGTGAGCGTTTTGGTTGCCAATGATGCCATAGGTACTCCGATGAAGGAATGATTGGAAATTAGAATTCAACTGGATATTTTGGAGGATTATGATAAGTGATACTATGGTTTCATTAAAAGATTGTTTTAAAGACAGTTGAATCTGTGAAACAGGCAATTTCATATTGGGTGTGTAAGTGGTGTGACTATCTTGAAGTTTACTTGAAGCGCCGGCTAAGGGACTTGGGAACTCTTTTCCTTGGTACCTAAGACAAGACATAACCAAATTCCTAAATGGATCCTATCACTATAGTGGTTGGGCAGTTGGCTAACCCATGGGACTGGATGGGGTTAGGCTCGAGACTGATGGATCCCTAAAATGAGACTCAATTTTGTTATGGTACGATAGATGAAGTAAATCCCGGATAGTCTTTGTTCTATGGAAAAGAATCAACGGTTGTGCCTCTCGGCGAGGAAAAAAGCATTGGTCTCAATGATCCAAGTATAAGTCTCTTCCTTGATCTGACCATGTGACTTACGGGTTTGGTCGGATTAGTTCGGTTAGTTAAGGCTCTTGACTACGTTAGAATAAAAATATCCTGGAGGAATCGCCTATGTCTGCTCGGCGAAGAAAGTTTTTTTGGGTTCGATTTTGGAAGAACCGAGGGATTAGTCTCTTGTCCGGATATCCATGGGCGAGGCCCCGAGTGAGAGGCTCTGCCCTGTGCAAGAAGTGCTACTTCCGCTGCTAGCACCCTCGGAATTCGTTGCACGGAGGGGGCATGGATCTCTTAGCTGGTATCAGAGCGAGTTAGCTAAAGTTGTAATTGTGTGATGAAATTCATACAAATTGATATTCAGAATGAAGATTCATAAATTGGAAATTAGGTCTTCAGATGGAAGTACCGCAATTGTATGGAATCCCTGACTTGCTTGAGGCCTAGATATGATGGTATTTACCTTATAACTCCAAGGACCGTGAGTATAACTGCAGCTCTTTACTGGCAATATAAACAAGTAAATCTAAGACTACCCGTATATACCGTGAGTATAACTGCAGCTCTTTACTGGCAATATATACGAGTAAATCTAAGACCTTGAAATTATAAGCAAAAATGCTATCCACATGATGAGTTCGAATGGTGGTTGATATGATTTTAGAATTCTGGTTGAGAATTGATGAGTTGATTTGGATTCTGATTGAAAGATGATGATTCCTGAATTCTGGTTGAAGGAAGATAAGTTGAAGAAAGCCACAATGAGGATGAATGGGACAAATCCGAGTGATGATGTTAGTAATTGAAATGACGATTATGACTTTAACAAATTACTATGAGATTAGTGGATTGTGCTGACAGATTGCTACTATTAACCTTTGACCCAGTGGATCTAATTAAGGGATGACAAATTGAGAACCTGCATAACTCAAATTCTCATGGAGGAATGTTCAGATGAAATTTTTGGTATGATGGACCATTATTGTGTTAAGGATATGAATGATATGTTCTGAATGAATTGTTCTCTGATAATGAGTTCTATGTGTTCTTCTTGTAGAAGGGATCTATATCCCAGGATTCTGCATGGGTTGACCAGACTATAAGGAACCCCAGAATTCAGTGGATCTAATGTTGGAATTGTTCTCTGATAATGAGTTCTGTGTGTTCTTCTTGTAGAAGGGATCTTTATCCCAGGATTCTGCGTTGGTTGACCAGACTATAAGGAACCCCAGAATTCAGTGGATCTAATGTTGGAATCGAATTATAAAGTGATCTCTTCACCTGAGCGTCTTGGTTAATTTGGGAAAAAGGGACTTAACAAGAATTTTTGTATTGATAGGATCATGGATCGAGGTCGTCCTGGTAGGAATGTTAATCCCCAACTCGATGAGGAAGAGCTCGACCCGGATGTTTGTAAAACTCTTTATAGATCGCAGCTTGGACCTTTCAAGGGTGAAGGGAAAAACTTGGGCGAAGCTGTGGAGAAGTGGATCGAAGCAATGGAAGAATACTTCGATGTCACTGGGTACAATGAGAAGAGTAAAATGGCTCTTGCAAGGCTGAAGATAGTAGAAACAGCTAGAGTGGCATGGAGAAACCACTGCGAGACAAACCGTCTGGATCGGAACACCCAGACATGGAATGATCTCAAGATTTACCTAAGGAAGAGATTCTGTCCTCCCGGATTTTTGGAAACCAAGATGAATGAATTCTTAGAATTAACCTAGGGGAGCAGAACTATTAAAGTGTATCACCAAGCGTTCGCTCTCCTCCTCAAGTACTCGCCACCGCTGGATGAAGAACAGCTAATGGCCAGGTTTTCATTCGGGGACTGAACGAACCTTTGAATGTCCTAGTGAAGAATGCCAAGCCAGTTTCCATGGCCGAAGGTGTGCGGATGGCGAAGGATTTCGCTAAGGCCTTTGATGTCAAGGTCCCGCCAAAGCCAACACCATCATCTTTCAAAAGATTTCTAGCTCCGAAAGGTGATTCCAACTTCCCACCAACTAAGAGACAACAAGGTCAATCTCAGGATATGGGAAGTTCTAGAATGGAAGAAAGGTCCTTTTCTAGGAACTCAATCCCATGGAATTCAACTTCAGAAGTTCCACCCTTGAACAAAGAAGTGAAATGCTATGACTGTCAAGGATTTGGACATCGCAGTATGGATTACCCAACTCCTTTTGGATCAAGGTTTGTGGGGCAGGGAAGTCAAGGACCAAGATTCCAGACTCCGGCTCCTTCCTTCCAGAATGATCACGTTCCTTTCCGTCAAAATCAAGGAAATCCCAGAGGTAGACCCTCTAACCAACCCTTAGTTTCAATCCAAAGTAATGCAAGACCTCCGCCTCATGATAGAGGAATTCAAAGAGAGATGTTCCCAAATCGGCCGTCCACTTCCAAGGCAATAACGTTGGAAGCGGTTGAAGAAGAAGAAGATGAAAGAGATTATACTCCACCTACGAGATGAGGACATCTCGCGTTTTTTAAGTAGGGTAGGATGTAAGATTCCTCCCTCCAGCTTTTGAGGTGTAAATGTATAAGAACCTCCTCTTCTGTTCTTGTAATTATTCCCCTCTCTGAAATAAAAGAAAGATCTTGTTTTACCCTGTTTTGGCCTAGAGTGAGAAAATGTCTAGAGAGAGATAATCCAAAATTAAGATATCTTTGGATATAAAAATCCTCCTAGTGTCTAAAACGGATTCCCCTAAAACAGAAATTCAAAATGAACTTTCCATTTGGAATTAATTTAAAATGGTATAAAGGGAACTTAGCCTAAGGGTCTACATTTTCAGAAATTTTTGGATTATGGTCCAATTAAGGTTCCTATGGGCCAAAAGGATTAATCCAAGTTTTGGGATAAGATAAATCCAAAGAATTAAAAAAAATACCCAAAAATGAGTAAATGCTCACATAAGATGAAGAGTTGACTGGGTACAAGGTTTATTAGTTAAAAACTATGAGATATTACTTAAAAAAAATGAGATATTTTGAAATAATGATGCATTTTTGACACCTTGGTAAAGGAGAGGGAGACTCTTGAGGTAGGCGCCTATTTCACACATGAGAGGAGAGATAAAAATATCACAACTTTTTTTGAATTAAAAACCCTTCCACATGTGTGAAATAGGCACCTACCTCAAGAGTCTCCGTCTCCTTTACCAAGGTGTAAAGCATCATTATTCCAAAATATCTCATTTTTTTAGTAATATCTCATAGTTTTTAACTAATAAACCTTGTACTCAGTCAACTCTTCATCTTATGTGAGCATTTACTCATTTTTGGGTATTTTCTTTTATTCTTTGGATTTATCTCATCCCAACACTTGGATTAATCCTTTTGGCCCATAGGAACCTTAATTGGATCATAATCCAAAAATTTCTGAAAATGTAGACCCTTAGGCTAAGGTCCCTTTATACCATTTTCAATTAATTCCAAATGCACCTTGGAAAGATCATTTTGAATTTCTGTTTCAGGGGAATCCGTTTTAGACACTAGGAGGATTTTTATATCCAAAGATATCTTAATTTTGGATTATCTCTCTCTAGACATTATCTCTCTCTAGGCCAAAATAGGGTAAAACAAGATCTTTCTTTTATTTTAGAGAGGGGAATAATTACAAGAACAGAAGAGGAGGTTCTTATACATTTACACCTCAAAAGCTGAAGGGAGGAATCTTACATCCTACCCCACTTAAAAAACGCGAGATGTCCTCATCTCGCAGGTGGAGTATAATCTCTTCCAGCATTATTGCCTTGGAAGTGGACGGCCGATTTGGGAACATCTCTCTTTGAATTCCCCTATCATGAGGCGGAGGTCTTGCATTACTTTGGATTGAAACTAAGGGTTGGTTAGAGGGTCTACCTCTGGGATTTCCCTCATTTTGACGGAAAGGAACGTGATCATTCTGGAAGGAAGGAGCTGGAGTCTGGAATCTTGGTCCCTGACTTCCCTGCCCCACAAACCTTGATCCAAAAGGAGTTGGGCAATCCATACTACGATGTCCAAATCCTTGACAGTCATAGCATTTCACTTCTTTGTCCTAGGGTGGAACTTTTGAAGTTGAATTCCATGGGATTGAGTTCCGAGAAAAGGACCTTTCTTCCATTCTAGAACTTCCCATATCCTGAGATTGATCTTGTTGTCTCTTGGTTGGTGGAAAGTTGGAATCACCTTTCGGAGCTAGAAATCTTTTGAAAGATGATGGTGCTGGCTTTGGCGGGACCTTGACATCAAAGGCCTTAGCGAAATCCTTCGCCATCCGCACAGCTTCGGCCATGGAAACTGGCTTGGCATTCTTCACTAGGACATTCAAAGGTTCGTTTAGTCCCCAAATGAACCTCGCCAGTTGTTCTTTATCCAGCGGTGGCGAGTACTTGAGGAGGAGAGCGAACGATTGGTGATACACTTCAATAGTTATGCTCCCCTGGGTTAATTCTAAGAATTCATTCATCTTGGTTTCCAAAAAGCCGGGAGGACAGAATCTCTTTCTTAGGTAAATCTTGAGATCATTCCATGTCTGGGTGTTCCGATCCAGACGGTTTGTCTCGCAGTGGTTTCTCCATGCCACACTCTAGCTGTTTCTACTATCTTCAGCCTTGCAAGAGCCATTTTACTCTTCTCATTGTACCCGGTGACATCGAAGTATTCTTCCATTGCTTCGATCCACTTCTCCACAGCTTCGCCCAAGTTTTTTCCTTCACCCTTGAAAGGTCCAAGCTGCGATCCATGAAGAGTTTTACAAACATCCGGGTCGAGCTCTTCCTCATCGAGTTGGGGATTAACATTCCTACCAGGACGACCTCGATACTCGGGGCCTCGCCCACGGATATCCGGACAAGAGACTAATCCCTTGGTTCTTCCAAAATTGAACCCGAAAAAACTTTCTTCACCGAGCAGACATAGGCGATTCCTCCAGGATATTTTTATTCTAACGTAGTCAAGAGCCTTAACTAACCAAACTAATCTGACCAAACCCGTAAGTCACATGGTCAGATCAAGAAAGAGACTTATACTTGGATCACAGAGACCAATGCTTTTTTCCTCATCGTCGAGAGGCACAACCATTGATTCTTTTCCATAGAACAAAGACTATCCAGGATTTACTTCATCTATCATACCATAACAAAATTGAGTCTCATTTTAGGATTCATCAGTCGAGCCTAACCCCATCCAGTCCCATGGGTTAGCCAACTGCCCAACCACTGTAGTGATAGGATCCATTTAGGAATTTGGTTATGTCTTTTCTTAGGTACCAAGGCAAAGAGTTCCCAAGCCCCCTAGCCGCCGGTGCTTTAAGCAAACTTCAAGATAGTCACACCACTTACACACCCACAATATGAAATTGCATGTTTCACAGATTCAACTATCTTTAAAATAATCTTTTAATGAAACCATAGTATCACTGATCATAATCCTTCAAAATATTCGGTTGAATTCTAATTTCCAATCATTCCTTCATTGGTGTACCTATGGCATCATTGGCAACCAGAACGCTCACCACTTGTTGACTTAGGGGCCTTTTCAATAGTTCCTAGCTCATAGTACCCGGTAATATAATCACATAATAAAATCCAGATGGACTCTCCGTTGAAGCAACCAACAGATCCATATAAAAGAGCTATGGACTCATCCGTTGATGAGGACCAGCAAGGATAATGAACCAGATTCATGCTCGAGTTCAGAAAACAACTCTAGCACCTTGCTCCATTTTTTTCATCGACGCACGCGTGGGTATCTTTGGCGACCTAGAGCCCGAGCACCGTATGGTCAGCACCCTCTAGGTTCCTTTGCAGGTCACCTAGCACTTCACTCATAGGCCGCTTCCTTGGTCCCTCATCCAGTGTGCTGGAAGCTCACCATTTAAATCGAACCGAGGCTGGTCAAGACCTCGGCTTTCATAAGATGGTAAAAAATGCTTCCCCAGCATTCTTGACATAAAACAGTCATTTAAAAACAGGTCATAAATATTGTTTCTAACGAACTCTCATCTATCCACATTGTTCCACATCAATGCACTTTGCTTATTCCACATCCAGTCATATCTATTCACATCATCCTTCATCCATTCTGATCCAATCATACCATATTACATCTCATCACATCTATCCACATCACATCACATTCATCCACATCACATCTCATCACATCACATTCATCCACATCACATCACATCTCATCAAATCCAATTACATCTATTCAGATCCTCATCACATCACATTCATCCACATCACATCACATCTCATCAAATCCAATTACATCTATTTAGATCCTCATTACATCACGTCACGTCCGTCCTCATCACATCTACCCATATCCACATCACCTCACATCACATCTCATCCATTCACATCTACCCGACCACATCACATCTCATCACACCCATTCACATCACATCTCATCCATTCACATCTACCCCGATCCACATCACATCACATCACATCCATTCACATCACATCTCGTCCATTCACATCTACCCCGATCCACATCACATCACATCCATTCACATCACATCTTGTCCATTCACATCTACCTCGATACACATCACATCACATCACATCTCATCCATTCACATCTACCTCGATCCACATCACATCTCGTCCATTCACATCCACCCCGATCCACATCACATCACATCACATCCATTCACATCACATCTTGTCCATTCACATCTACCCCGATCCACATCATATCCATTCACATCACATCTCGTCCATTCACATCTACCCCGATCCATATCACATCACATCACATCTCATCCATTCATATCTACCCCGATTCACATCACATCCGTTCAAATATCATCACATCACATTCACATCCATTCACATCTCATCGCATTATATTCACATCACATCACATCTCATCCATTCATATCTACCCCGATTCACATCACATCCGTTCAAATATCATCACATCACATTCACATCCATTCACATCTCATCGCATTATATTCACATCACATTTACATCCGTTCAAATATCATCACATCTCATCGCATTATATTCACATCCACATCTATTTACATCGTATCACATCTTATCCACATCTATCACATCCACTCACATCTCCTCACATCACATTCACATCTTATCACATTCACATCCACATCCATTTACATCTCCTCAAATCACATTCACATCTTATCACATCACTTTTAGTATGGTTTTCTATTTTTGATACCGATTGGACTTTTCTAAGTTTTTGCCAATTGCTTAGCCTAGTTAAAGGTACTTTTTCTCGATGGATATTTTCATATTATTTCTCAAATTTCTCAAGTGAAATATATTCAATATTCTTATTTTTGAGTAAAAGATTCATGGGATTTATAAAAATCAATTCTACCCATATTTTCCAATAAATTTAATAATGCTCAAAATTCCACTTTTGATAAATACTCATAATTTGAATTATGCCAAAATTTTCTCTCTTACCATTTAATTTCTTGGATCTCAATTATCCTGGGAATTCCTCTTTTTGCATAAAATAAATTTACCAAAAATTTCTCTTTTTCCATTTAATTATTTTATCCTCAAATATCATGGAAATTTATGTTTTTTTATAAAAATAAATTTACCAAAAATTCCTCTTTTTCCATTTAATTCACTATTCTCAAGTATCATGGGAATTTCTCTTTTTTTTAAATTAATTATTTATGCATAAACACTTAAATTTTATTTCCGATGAGTATGATGAAGATCATTCTTTTAGCATAGGATGTCCAATCCTAGAATATGGTAGGAAGTCCTTTTTTAGCATCATGCATAAAAATAAGATATGTGTTAATTTCTAAATTTTTTGCCATAGCTTCGTTTGCTATTACAGATAATTTTTAATTTTCTAGAAAAGAATAAGACTTTGTAATATAATTATGATAGAAGAACTATCCTTAAACTTAAATCCAAATTATGGAATTAAATCATAAATTTACCATAATTTTTATTAACATAAAAGCAAAAAAAATACTATTTTCTTAACCTCTAGCTTAACAAGCTTAGAGTTTGGTTTTGAATTAAGATTTTATCAATGAGAAGCATTCTTTTTCTAAAGAATTAGCCATAGGAATGACTATTCTTTTGGGAGAGAGAGAGAGAGATATACATAAAAAGCATTCAAAATAAGCATAAAGATTAACTTTTTTGTGATTAATCATTAAAGTTCTTAGAAAAAGCTTGATTTGCATTAAAAACAACTAATTAGAAACTTCTCAAGCTTGAGAGGGGTTGAGAAGTGAAATCATTTGAGAATATTAACAAAAACCATGAAATTCCTTCTTACCTCTAGGTTTGGCTTGCTTCTTTATCTAGAAGTGAAGCCCTCAACCAATCAATCGGTTTAGTGAGATGAGAAGAAAGCTTCAAGAGTTGTTGAAGAGAGAGAGAAGCTCCAAGCTCTCCAAAAGTAGAGGATTTTTAAGGGATAATAGAAAATATCATTATTTTAATGTAATACTCGCATGGTATAGCTCACAGATTTTTTTTACAAAAGACCAAGAATCTATTTATAGGTGAGGGAGGCCACTAACCAAGTCCAATTGGGTTCTAAAATTTCCAGGTTCAGTTTGACTCAATTTGGCCAAGATTTGGACCAGTTTGGCTTTCTTTTTTATTTGGTTTGATCCAGGAGAGAGGAGAGATAAAAATATCACAATTTTTTTTGAATTAAAAACCCTTCCACATGTGTGAAATACGCGCCTACCTCAAGAGTCCCCCTCTCCTTACCAAGGTGTCAAAAATGCATCATTATTCTAAAATATCTCATTTTTTTAGTAATATCTCATAGTTTTTAACTAATAAATCTTGTACTCAGTCAACTCCTTATCTTATGTGAGCATTTACTCATTTTTTGTTATTTTCTTTTATTCTTTGGATTTATCTCATCCCAACACTTGGATTAATTCTATTGGCCCATAGGAACCTTAATTGGACCATAATCCAAAATTTTTGAAAATGTAGACCTTTAGGCTAAGGTCCCTTATATTTGAATTTTTGTTTAAGGGGAATCCATTTTAGACACTAGGAGGATTTTTATATCCAAAGATATCTTAATTTTGGATTATCTCTCTCTAGATATTTTCTCTCTCTAGGCCAAAACAGGGCAAAACAGGGTAAAACAAGATCTTTCTTTTATTTAAGAGAGGGGAATAATTACAAGAACAGAAGAGGAGGCTCTTACACCTTTATACCTCAAAAGTTGGAGGGAGGAATCTTACATCCTACTCCACTTAAAAAACGTGAGATGTCCTCATCTCGTAGTAGGTAGAGTATAATCTCTTTCATCTTTTGCTTCTTCAACCGCTTCCAGCGTTACTGCCTTGGAAGTGGACGGCCGTTTTGGGAACATCTCTCTTTGACTTCCCCTATCATGAGGCGGAGGTCTTGTATTACTTTGGATTGAAACTAAGGGTTGGTTAGAGGGTCTACCTTTGGGATTTCCCTCATTACCACTTGCACACCCAATATGAAATTGCCTGTTTCATAGATTCAGCTGTCTTTAAAACAATCTTTTAATGAAACCATAGTATCACTGATCATAATCCTCCAAAATCTTCGGTTGAATTCTAATTTCTAATCATTCCTTCATCGGTGTACCTATGGCATCATTGGCAAACAGAACACTCACCACCTATTCACTCAGGGGCCTTTTCAATAGTTCCTAGCTCATAGTACTCGGCAATATAATCACATAAAAAAATCCAAATGGACTCTCCATTGAAGATCAGCAAGATCAACCAATAGATCCATATAAAGAGCCATGGACTCATCCGTTGAGGACCAGCAAGGACAATCAACCAGATCCATGCCCGAGTTCAGAAAACAACTCTAACACCTTGCTCCATTTTCTTCCTCGACGCATGGGTGGGTATCTTCGATGACCTAGAGCCCGAGCACCGTATGGTTAGCACCCTCTAGGTTCCTTTGTAGGTCACCTAGCGCTTCACTCATCACAGGCCACTTCCTTGGTCCCTCATCCATCGTATCGGAAGCTCACCATTTAAATCAAACCGATGCTCGTCAAGACCTCGGCCGACCTTGCTATGTGAGACGTCCTCTATTGACTCTCTGTCAGCTATTGCAACTTTATCACTTAGGTCACCACGACCTCATTCACAAGATGGTCAAAAATGCTTCCCTAACATTCTTGACATAAAACAATCATTTAAAAACATGTCATAAATATAGTTTCTAACGAACTCTCATCTTTCCACATTGTTCCACATCAATTCACTTTGCTTATTCCACATCCAGTCATATCTATTCACATCATCCTTCATCCATTCTCATCCAATCATACCATATTACATCTCATCACATCTATCCACATCACATCACATTCATCCACATCACATCTCATCACATTCATCCACATCACATCTATCCACATCACATCACATTCATCCACATCACATCTCATCACATCTATCCACATCACATCACATTCATCCACATCACATCTCATCACATCCAATTACATCTATTCAGATCCTCATTACATCACGTCACATCCATCCTCTACACATCTCATCCATTCACATCTACCCATATCCACATCACATCACATCACATCTCATCCATTCACATCTACCCGATCGATAACACATCCATTCACATCACATCTCATCCATTCACATCTACCCCGATCCACATCACATCCATTCACATCACATCTCGTCCATTCACATCTACCCCAATCCACATCACATCCATTCACATCACATCTCGTCATTCACATCTACCCCGATCCACATCACATCACATCATATCCATTCACATCACATCTCGTCCATTCACATCTACCCCGATCCACATCATATCTCGTCCACTCACATCTACCCCGATCCACATCACATCTCGTCCATTCTCATCTACCCCGATCCACATCACATCTCATCCATTCACATCTACCTTGATTCACATCACATCACATCACATCCATTCACATCACATCTCATCCATTCACATCTACCCCGATCCACATCACATCACATCACATCCATTCACATCACATCTCGTCCATGCACATCTACCCCGATCCACATCACATCTCGTTCATTCACATCTACCGCGATCCACATCACAGACATTTACATCTACCCCGATCCACATCACATCCATTCACATCACATCTCGTCCATTCATATCTACCTCGATTCACATCACATCCGTTCAAATATCATCACATCACATTTACATCCATTCACATCTCATCGCATTATATTCACATCCACATTTATTTACATTGCATCACATCTTATCCACATCTCATCACATCCACTCACATCTCCTCACATCACATTCACATCTTATCACATGACTTTTAGTATGGTTTTCTACTTTCGATACGATGGGACTTTTCTAAGTTTTTGCCAATTGCTTGGCCTAGTTAAAGGTACTTTTTCTCGATGGATATTTTCATATTCTTTCTCAAATTTCTCAAGTGAAATATATTCAATATTCTTCTTTTGGAGTAAAAGATTTTACAAAAATCAATTCTACCCATATTTTCTAATAAATTTAATAATGCTCAAAATTTCACTTTTGATAAATACTCATAATTTGAATTATGCCAAAAATTTCTCTTTTACCATTTAATTTCTTGAATCTCATGGGAATTCCTCATTTTGCATAAAATAAATTTACCAAAAATTCCTCTTTTTCCATTTAATTACTTGATTCTCAAATATCATGGGAATTCCTCTTTTTGCGTAAAAATAAATTTACCAAAAATTCCTCTTTTTCCATTTAATTACTTGCTTCTCAAATATCATGGAAATTTCTCTTTTTTTTAAAATTAATTATTTATGCATAGACACTAAAATTTTATTTCCCATAAATATGATGAAAATCATTCTTTTAGCATAGGATGTCCAATCCTAGAATATGGTAGGAAGTCCTCTTTTAGCATTATGCATAAAAATAAGATATGTGTTAATTTCTAAAAAATTTACCTTAGGTTCGCTGCTATTACAGATACTTTTTAATTTTTCTAGAAAAGAATAAGACTTTGTAATACAATTATGGTAGAAGAACTATCCTTAAACTTAAATCCAAACTATGGAATTAAATCATAAATTTACCATAATTTTATTAACATAAAAGCATAAAAATACTATTTTCTTAACCTCTAGCTTAAGAAGCTTAGAGTTTGGTTTTGAATTGTGATTTTATCAATGAGAAGCATTCTTTTTCTAAAGAATTAGCCATAGGAATGACTATTCTTTTGGGAGAGAGAGATATACATAAAAAGCATTCAAAATAAGCATAAAGATTAACTTTTTTATGATTAATCATTAAAGTTCTTAGAGAAAGCTTGATTTGCATTAAAAATAACTAATTAGAAACTTCTCAAGCTTGAGAGGGGTTGAGAAGTGAAATCATTTGAGAATATTAACAAAAACCATGAAATTCCTTCTTACCTCTAGGTTTGGCTTGCTTCTTTATCTAGAAGTGAAGCCCCAAACCAATCAATTGGTTTAGTGAGTTGAGAAGAAAGCTCCAAGAGTTGTTGAAGAGAGAGAGAAGCTCTATAGTTGGTCCAAAATGTCATCTCCATCATATCTTTAAAAGTTTGCAGTCTCCAGGCGCGGGCATCCACATTATGCGCTTGTAATATCCAAAAATTTGCTTGAACATTGGCCCTTTGTTGATGTCGAGGGCCAAGCCCTATGCGCCTTCATGGTAATGGTCCCAATCTAGAAAGGACTCCAACAATGTGATGAATCAAGTTGATGTCGAGGGCCAAGCCCTGTGCGCCTTCATGGTAATGTCGAGGGCCAAGCCCTGTGTGCCTTCATGGTAATGGTCCCAATTTGGAAAGGACTCCAACAATGTGATGAATCAAGTTGAAAAATCTAATCGTCCCATCGTGATCACGGATGGGTCTGGGACTTGATCATAGCGGCATATGAACTCGTTACAGCGCTTGATCATTGTGTCTTCAGTACATGGCTGTTGGGCCATCGCAGGAGTGAACCATGAAAATTTGAATTGCAGCTAGGAGTTCTTTTGTTCCTCATGGAATAGATTCCATGCCCACCGTCTTCTTATGGGTAGGTGCTGATGATGCGGAGTGCTTGGGCCTCCTTACAGAAGGTTTCCTAGATGAAGGATTTGAGTAGAAAAGGGCACCGCTAGGATCGCTGCTCGCCCATGAGTTCGAACATGATGGGGCGAGCAGCGCGGGTGGCCGGTGGTATCCGCCCACGCCCTTTGGGTGGATGTGCTCATTGCCATTGTCAATGTTTGGCCTCAAGGTAAGGACACAGGACCTTGTTGTCCATGCGGTCCATTACGCGGGTGATGGGCGTGGCCTGGAGCTGTCGACCGAATAGGATAGCTGTCAAGTGCTCAAACTCCGTGCGATCGAGGGGGTCCCACAACTTGAGAGAGGGTTAAGCAGAGGGTCAACCTCCTCACGCTCTAGTGGTGGCGGCAGCGTAATCTTGCCTTTTTCAAGGGTTGGTGAGTGGGAGGGGTGATGTGTCGGTGACGAGGGTGGTGGGGTGGAGGTGGGAGGCTACCGTGACCGTTGTCACCACCGTTGGCCATCATGGTCATGAGCATCTTCTGCCAAGTCATCTGGTCCATATGGGATTGAAAAAATGCTTTAGCTGTTGTCACTTCCTCAAGGGAGAAATCCAGGGGGAATGCCACGTGTGAGTCATCAAACTGGCAGATTCCTGTGGCTTCCACGGCCTCCATTTGCTCATGACATCTATGGTATAGTATAAGGAGGCTAGCCACTACTGAATAAGGGGGAACATCAGTGCAGTGGGAGTGGTAGGCTTCATTGACGACGTGCCATTCCCTACCATGTAGATGTTGCAAGACGTCGGTTGTCCTTTGGGAGGGGGGTATGGACATAGACCTTTTGGGATGGATAGTGCATGCACTGGCTTGCCCTTTTTTTTTGCCTTGTGTTGTCTTGATACATCCCTTGAAAGACTTTGAAACACAAGGCAAAAAAAAACATGTGTGTTATCTTACTACACCCCTTTGAAAGACTGTGAAACACAAGACAAAAGAAGGGGTAAACTATGCTCCAAAAGGCCAGCACATGCTTCTGAAGCACACAGTTTTCCCCTTTCAAAATTTTGATCCTTTTTTTTGCCTTGTGTTGTATGGACACTATGTCAAAGATAAGAGCTTGTAAATTTGTGTATTATCAAGCTACACCCCACACTATGTCAAATGTAGCCACCAAGGGTGCCCACACTATCTACCAAGGGTGCCCACACTATCCATGGACTCGCAATGTGATTGCCACACCGTCACAGCAGTGAGTCAACGGAGGTGCCAAGAATTGGGACCATCAAGTGGAGATGCACCACCACAACCAACACAAGGAGGTGCATGCAGCATTGAAGGCTCCAATGGCATTGATGGCACCGATCTGACACTCCAAGACGGCATCTCCTAGAGATAGGAGATTCCACCAAAGGCTACACTATTGCCATCTCAAGGCATCCACCAAAGGTAGGAGATGCCATGGACTTGGTCTCACGCATATATGGCCCCTCAACCCATCTTGTAGGACATCCTTATCATGCATCCACCTTAGAGGACATCCTTTATGCTCATCCTTCATACCACTTGTACCTATGTTCTATCATCAGCCTTGATCTGTGTCATCCTCTTCACTATGATCTCTCTTGAGTGTGCACCGTACAGTGAAGGACATGTATCATTTTTCTATGAGTAGTGCAAGTGTTCTCGATCCTTCCCCAGTCTTGTCTCTTCTTGTGTTGTGTTCCGCTACATAGTGTCTTATGTGTTGCACTATGAGCATTAAGGATATTGTCCAAAGAAGATCCACCACATAGTGTGCCAGGCAACCAGCCCTGATACATCAAAAGACATACAACACAAGAAAAAAAAGGGGTAAACTATGCTCCAGAAGCTATATAACGGCTTTTAGAGCACAGTCTTCCCCTTTTTTTGCCTTGTTGTATGGACACTTGCTACACCCCACAGCATGTCAAAGATAAAAGCTTATAAATTTGTGTTTTATCTTGCTAAAATTTTAAAAATTTGAAAGGACATGATGACTAACCTCTTTGTTTATGGAAGCATGACGTCATTGGATACTCAACTGTGTTATGCTCGCCATCACCCTGCATGTCTTCAAAGGCTACATATAGCACTACAATGGAGTATTGTCTAACATTGTAATTTGCTTGATAGGCCACTTAACTAAGTTGATGTTGTCCACCTCATAACCATTTCCACTTAATGTACCCTCTTGCGCCCTATCAATAGCAACACCTATGCAATGCTCACCAAGTTGTTCAAAGTTGACACAGTTTTTTGGAAGCACATAATATAGTATCAAACCCTTGTACATCATTTGGGTGTTGCTCTCATCCCATAAAAGGACATTTTTGCTCTTCCAAGACTCTTGAGTTCTGATGCAGACTCTAAAGATGTCAATGGTATAGCATCCACAATTGGAGGTTCCATAGGACCGGCTTGTCCATCTGCATTTTCCATTTTCTCTCCAAAATTTGGAGAATCTCTAAAAGGCATTAACATAACTTTAGGCCAATGGACGGAAGTCCAAACTTCACCTCTTAGATCTCTTGCATCCATAGTTGGAAGGGGAAGGTCTACGTCCTTCACACATTTCTCTACAAGCATAGACACATTCCCTTGACCAATCTTAGAGCCACTGCAAAACATCTATGGATTTGTTCTAGAGATGCAACCAACTCCAACACATTCACTTGCTAGCATCATATAGACCTTGAGAATCCATACCTATCAATGATAACATCATAGAGTCAAGAGTAGATCGTGCAAATCTCCAAGGATGAAAACATAATACACTCAATTTTGTTCATAATACTAGGGTATGTTTAAAAGCGCTAGAATGGCTAGAAAGGTATGTATGTCCCCATTCTTGCATGACCCCAAGGCATATAGGTCATGTTGGAAATGGCCATGGGGCATCCAAGAATGGCACTAGGGCCATTCTTGATGCTCTTCTACATTCAAGAATGGATATGGGGCCATTCTAGCATGGCCTTGGTGGCACCCAACTTTCTTGCATGCTCTTGGGCATCCAAGAATGGCCCTAGGGCCATTCTTTTCTTATACAGCAGGAGCAAGAATAAAAAGAACTCCAAATGAGAGAGAACCACCAACTTTGAGTTTCTATTTGTCAATGGAATCAATGCAAAGGGTTGCCTCTATTGATTGTTGTAAAAACAAATTTTGTCAGCTTGTAGATCGTAACATGATAATGTGCATATGCCAAGAATTTTGGGGACAATTTTAAGAAATTCGGACAAACTATGTATATGATGTGCTCTCTGCGTCGTCTTGGCTATACAAGACTCAAAAACAAAGAAGATTAAATGTAAATTTGAACAACTTAATGGGATGGGTATCTGTTTGCCGATCATGGTATGAGGTGCATGGAATCCTGAAGACATCCTTTTACCACTACAAGGAAAAGTTTGAGGCTGGTGTGCATCAACATGTACATGGAAACACAGGGATAGTCCAAAGAAGCCTTGAGCATACTGGTGTATGGCTAGAGCACTACTTGAGGACTTCATCAACGTTAACTCAGAGTGGATGCCTAACAAGAGTAGAACTATGCTAGATGGCTCAACGGAGACTCAATTAAGGATACCCGAAATATACAAGCAGGTTGACATATTAGATGAGATCAATACAACGCTTGATCAATTGGGATATGAAAAGAAGTTATCCAAGTCTTCTTTTGGGAGAATATGGAATTAAGAGTATCCCCATGTGGCATTGACAAAGACAAGTGAGTTCTCTAAGTGTAGTTTGTGTAGTTCATTGAAGGCTAGAATGGGAGCCAAGCCAACTCTACAGGAAATAGCAAAGATCAAGGAGGAAATAAAAGTTCACAAGAGTCAGCAATAGAGTTGTAGAAACATGTATTATGCATGGCATGCATTTTCAGAATTATAACCAGAGAAATATGTGTGCATCATCCATGATAAGATGGATCAAAAGAAGACGGCCATTCCTAGACTACAAGCGGTACCAAAGGACACAGATTCAGCAGAAGATTCAGCAGCAAGTGGCATTGATTGGTATGATCACTCATGGACACGGGGAGGGGCATTACGGTCACTTTATGCTAAATGGGTTATGGCCATTGCATCCTAATCTCACAATTGCATCATTTGCATTGGGTTTGCATAACCTAGAGCGGTTGGATAAGCACCCCCTTAGTGATCTAGCTACATATGGGGCTTCAAGGAGCAATGTTTCACTTCTCCATGCCTTGAGCTCAAGGGAAGCTTTAGACTACCACTATGATATTGATGGTAAAGAGCTTATTGGCCAAAATGTATCGAGTGACAATGCACATGCAAATTCCACAACAACCATTGCTCCAGGAGAACATGCATCAAGTCCAAATGATTTACAAGGTGTCAATGTGATTTCAGCTTTTCACAGATTGCCAGAGAACTTGCTACTACAACTAGATAATTGTGCAGGTGAAAACAAGAATCGATATTTGTTTACATATCTATCTCTTCTAGTTTACAAGGGGGGGTTTTTAAAACTGTTCAATTGGGATTTTTAATGGGGTCAGACACACACATGAGGACATAGATGCAATGTTTAGTAGGTTCTCAGAAAAATTGAGAGTCGGACGACAGACCTTCACTTTACCACATTTGATGGACACCTTAAGGACCAGCTCAAGCTCTTCACCAGTGCCTTTTTTGCTAACTCAAGTGCGTGACTTCAAGCGATATTGTGATTGATACATTTGTGATGGGCAAGATGCACTTATAGGCCACTCTAGGCCACTTCAATTTTAATTCTTCATGAATGGGGACACACCAATAATGCAATATAAAAGTGCATGTAGGAACACCTGATTGGAGGCCTAGTGTGACAGAGGTATTCCACTGTGGAAGAAAGATAGTGAAGGTAAGCTAATGTTACCACCAGGTAATCCACCTTTGTTGTCAATGGTAGAGCATGTAAAGGGGCATGAGGATGTGATATCAGGTGTAAAGTCTTATATTAGATTTTGGTAAAATCTTGGAAACGGTTCTTTTGTTCCAAGATATTATAGACTTGTGATAGATTACTAGAATAATGTAATCCAAGAGCTTGATAAACCAATTATAGCATCGGAGGTTAGATTGTACACACATTTTTGGCCAAAGTCTCAAGGCTCTCAACAGCGGGACATGGATGCTTCCTTTGATCCTGAAAAGTTCTTAGGTTATACGAGGAGTACAATGATCATTATTGTGGCCTCAATGAGAGAAACCAAGGGAAGAATTCAACCCAATGCTAGATGTCCAGAAAGGGGACTCTATCTTGTTGCTCCCACCAAACAGAGATGTGTATCCTATTTGGCTTGCTATGGCTGAATCAAACATTGATATGTATAGGAACTCACCAAACTACAAGAAGATTCTAATACAGTATTGGGCACCGTGTGCAAGAAAGGGTGGTTTGACAGATGCAGAGGCCTATGCTGATTGTTATGCTGATTGTTGGAAGGGGTTTTGGGCAGAGAACAAGGTAGATCCTCGGGTGTGGGAAGAGGTAGATGCAATTGTTTAGTCATGGAGGCCGAGAAAACTAGGGCCTTATATACGAGAATCAAGATACCAGTCAAGGAAGCCAAAAAAGCACAAGAAGGAATGCACCTCGGTGGAGCAGATCAACCTCATGAATGAGGAATACTTTGACAATGCATGCCTTGAAGAGTTATGACTTTTGTGGGTGCTATAACTTTTGTGCTTTAAATTTGCATGATAGTAAAAATGCAGTAGTCTCACTTTAAGTTATTTGAAATTTTCTATTTCGGAAGCTTATCTTGAGTTCTGAGTGGGAACAATAGAGCCATTGAGAGTTCCATTGAGAGAGGGTAAGCTTATCATCTCAAAATAGTTCTTTGCAAAGAACATAAGCTCCACCCAAAACATAGAAAGCTTGAATGCAATTGTCAATGAGCATACAAAATTGCCATTTCTTATCAAGCTAGATTGTCATGTGGATGCAGAAGGAAATGACCAATATATGTTGGACTCCTCTCTTTCTTTAGGTTATGTTGTGGTGGTAGGAAAATAGTTGCATAGCAATGTTTTCCAAAGTTCAAATGTTACAGGCCCTTCATCTATTATCTCAAAGTCCTCTTCAGATGATGATAGCAATCCTTCCTCAGCTAATGAAGAATAAAGATTATACATGTCTAATTACTCCTACTATTTTGGTAGATGACATAGAGAAAGGTGAAGAAGGTGAGCTGCAAAGATGCAAGACATTTTTGACCATTGTACTCGACATTTACCTCCATCAAGCTTGTTGTGTAAGCTTGTCAATATGATCAAGCAAAGAATGATCATCAGTGAAATACCTAGACAGTACGATGGATATGTGTTATTGGAGTTCCCACCAATATTTGGAAGGTGTTCAAGCATGGATTCAATGGAGCACAAATATAATGGCCACCTATGGACAAGAGAAAATACACATCGTCAAGCATTTGATGGCACTATGAGAATCAATCACGATACATTGGAATGTTACAATGTAAAAGGCTTACTTGCCCAATTTTCAAAATATTTGCACTCACAATGAAGTCTACTTCAAGGGTTCATTGGCTAAGTACTTGGCAGTTGGGTATAATTAGTAATGATGGACACACTAAGGTGATTTGTCAGTTTTTCAAGATAGCTGCTACATGCATTATGACGTGCCAATGTTCAATGTATCATGTCATGCCCTCAAATGAGAGTTATACAATATTAATGATTCATTGTGGGAAACATAAGCATGTAGTACAACTAGGGACATCTAAAGCTACCATTGAGAAGGTCAGAATGTTAGTTCAACGAGCTATTTAAGGAGATAGGAGTGTTGGACCAAGGAAGGTTCAGATGGAAATAGCTAAAGAATTAATAATATCTTCAATGCTAAAAGAGGATAGGGTTCATGATGATACAATCGGGGATATTGAATTGACCAATTTGTTGGAAAGAAATGGCTACTCTAGTGGAGAATCAAAGGTACCATTGTTTGTTACTATGTTTGTTCACTTCATTTCATTTGATTCACCATTCAAAATTATTGGTGTAGTTCTTTAGGTATTTAAAATTTGTTTTTGGTTGTAGATTGAGAAGCTATTGTTGCAGATGAAAGAAATAAGTCTTTTCCAGTAGGGCTTGGCTACTATGATACTATCTTGCTATTGAAGAGGAAGTCAATGTATAATTTCTTCCAAGAAAGTAGGTTCCCTGGATAAGGGTTGCCTAGTGAAAGGTGTTTTATATTTAAAATGTCAACTAAGGGTCCAACTTTAGGTGTGGACTTGGAGAATCAAATGAAATGAAGTGGTGATGGTGGAGACTTTCATCTTGCATGGATGCAAGTTGATCACGCACACAAAATACATGATTGGTTCACAATGGAATGCCACGTTTATGACCATCACAAGTGTAATAAGCTATTATATATTTTAACTTTTTTATTTTATTAAAGATATATTGCTAATTTATACAAGGTTCAAAAGTTGATGACTATTACATGTGAGATGAAAGAGGAAGATGTGGAATCCCAAGTTCTTTTTGGACTTTTTTAATCATGAAAAGGAGTGGTCATGAAAGAGCTGGTTTTCATGGCTTTATGGAATATGAAGCACAAGCCAATTGGAATGCCATAAGAATAATGTACAATGAAGGGGATAATAAGAAGATGGAGGGTCGTGAAAGATCATGTCTTTTCCATTTGGAACATGCGATAGCGTTTTTTTGGAGGCTTCTTGTGGAGAGATTTCTTGGCTATGTTTTCATCATCAACTTCAGCCCTCTTCATGGTGTTTTGAGGTACATATTCATCCTCTTTTCTACACCTTTCTACCGGGCTAAAAATTCCACTTTGCTACACACTTTGTGTTTGCGTTTTTGTGGACAATCAACTCCTCCACACTCCTTCTACCTAAGGCTACATTCTCAGCCCTCTTTTGGTGGTTTCTATGGAGTCTATTGGTTCATAGATCGGCTGCGTTTTGTGGCTGCATTTTTTTGCACTATCTTTGTGCATATTTTGGAGATACTTCCTTGGTGGACAGCCCATCTATTGGCTGCATTTTTTGGAGGTACGACACTTCTTTCCTTGTGTTTTCCCACCCTCCACTCCCTATGGGATCTCGGAAGTCCTCTACTCCAAAAGACAAAGGCAAACTTGAAGATACTATGGATCCTACATCTCCTACGACGGTTGGACCGGCAACTACTACAACGGAAGTTGGTGCAATTCCTTCTTTGGTTTCTCTTTTCTGTCGTATCCATTACCTTCTACGGATCCATACACTCTTTCTTCTTTGTCCTTTATGCCTTCCTATCCACATACTTCTATGCCCTCTATGGTATATCCTCCTACATCATCTATGCCTTTTATGGCAACTTCATCTACTATGATTCCTTCTTCTACTACTTCCACTACTACTCCTCACCCCACTCAATCATATCAACCCTTTAACCCATTCACTCAATCTTTGAGCCTCCCAAGTCTTTCCGATTCACAAAATCTTACCCCAAACAACTACCACACTTGGTCCTTGTTTATGCAACTTCTTTTGGAAAGCGCCGGGGTGTGGTCTATAATCACTTCTCCTCATATGGTGCCTTCTCAATATCAAACCTATATGGATGCACGTGCCAAAGCTTTACTTGTACATGGCATGTCTACATCGATTGTGTCTCAATTTCTCTCTACAAAGAGTACGGCTCAACAATTATGGCACGCTATACAAATGCAATATGGAAGACTTTCAACGGTTAAGATGGCTAAGTTGGAAGAAGATTTGGATAAGCTTTCTATCTCCGAATCCGACAACATAGTGGAGAAGCTTGGAGAATTCAATCGAATCAAACGGTAACTTGAAGAGTTTGGTACATTGGTAAGCAATCCGGTCCACAAGCTACTTGGTAAATTGCCTTCTTCTTTTGAATCGTTCAAAGATAACATCTTTCTTCGAGTTCCTTTCCCTTCCTTTGAAGAGACTATGGGTCTTCTTCATGATAAGTGCCTTATTCGCAAGCAAAACAAAAAGGACTCGACTTTTGTAAGCCAAGGCAAGGGCAAAGGCAAAGGCAAGGGGAATGATCAACGCAAAGGCTCTAATTCCAATGCTAAAGATTCTTCAACCAAAGGCGACAAGGACAAATCAAAGGATTCTTCCAAGGAGTGCACTTTCTGTGGTCGTAGTGGCCATACGGAGGATCGTTGTTTTGCTAAGAAGGCGGCATCTAAGAAGGTAAAAGCTGAACTTGAATCCAAATCTAAGGGTTCTTCTACATCAACATCTTCTCACGACAAAAACAAAAACAAGAAGGAAGACGGTAACGCCAAGATTGCATATGTTGCTATGTCTTCTACTTCTTCATGTGACACATCACTTGTGGTCTTGTGGTAATCAAAGATCTTAATACACATAGTGCGGATGAGTGGATTGCCGATAGTGGTGCTACCTCTCACATGACGAATCGTTCTTGGAAAACTATAAGTCTATCTCTTCATCAGTACACATTGGTGATGCTTCGTTTCTCCCTGTGATTGGTATTGGTGATGTATCTTTTGGAGATGCTATCTTACATGATGTTTCTTTTGGAGATGCTATCTTACATGATGTTTTGCATGTGCCTAAGATGTCTGCCAACTTATTTTCTATCTCTAAGGCTACTTCTAAAGGTCTTGGGGTTTACTTTGATGAGATGAAGTGATTGAAATCATTGATAGACAGTCACTTTCTTGTGTGGCACATGGTTATCAAAATGCTAGGCTTTATCATATAAGCTCTTTTACAGCATAGTTGCCACCACATGAGTCCATGTTCCTCTTGCTACTTTACAACATCTTGTCTCACATGACATGGTTACAGGTCTACCAAAGCTTCAGAAACCTCGCCATCACATTTGTTCTTCTTGTGCTCAAGGAAAGCAACATCGGGCTTCTTTTCCAGAGGAGGCTACTCATAGGGCCACACGCATACTTGAGCTTATTCATGCAGGACCTATGGAAGTACAATCGCTCGGTGGATCCAAGTATTATATGCTTCTTGTGGATGACTTCTCTCGCAAATCATGGGTTTATTTCTTACCTAAGAAGTCTGATGCTCTTTCTCAAATTCTGAATCACCTTGGTTCATCTACTCCGACACTCATCTACTCAGATTCACAGAGTGCTATTGCTTTAGCCAAAAATCCAGTTATCCGAGGACGATCCAAACACATTAATGTTCATTTTCATTTTGTTCGTGATTGGATTTTTGAAGGTTGCATTCAGCTTGAGTATTGTCCTACCAAAGATAATGTTGCTGATTTGTTTACTAAGCCTCTTCCTCGACCTACCTTGGATTATCTTCTTCAGCGTGTTGGCGTTGGTCCTCCCATCTGGACCTGAAGAGGAGGTGTTGGATAGGTGTCATCTCCAAATGGTGTCATGCTAGTGCAACACTCTTTAGCCTCTAGGCATTTTTGGGATTTATAGCATTCATTTCTATTTTTTCCTATTTACACACATTTTTGGGTGGAGGAAAGGGTGGAGGAACTTTCCTATATATATGAGGCATTGTAGTTCATTTCTAATGAAGTTAGCTAGTGGTTCATTGATGAGTTCTTGAGTACATTGTCTCTTCTCTCATCTTTTCTGTCTCACAAGTACCACCTACAAGCACACACTCACAATCAAGCAAGATCAACACACCACCTCACCACCATACCCACAAGAGAGCAAGAGGAAAGAAGAAGACTCAATTGTGATAATGGGATTGTATCCTTTTCATATTTCATTCAGTTACTTATATACATGAGCTCCTTTCTTACAAGGACTGCCAACATTAACAATTGGGGGCCCAAAACTGGTTCTCTAGCTCCATGTAAACCTAGGCTTTGTAGCTCATGGCCAATATTACACATGTCATAAGCTCGGTCATCCCATATCTTTTTAAATGAAGTGCTTAGCGCGGTTTTGCATAAAAATAAATTACATGAAGTGTAACCATGCTTTGATTAAAAATGATAGGAGTAATGTTAACCATTGTGGTTAACATACCCTCTTTCCTAATTCGGGCCCATCCTCAAAACTGGCAAGAAAGCTCAGTGTGGTAGTAGTAGAGGGAGTAGGTGCAGACAAAATCGTACCGCAATTTGGGGTATTGGAGAGAATAATGGAAAGCTTTGTAGCTTGTCCTTAAGGTTGTCTCCATCATGTCTTCAAAGGTCTGGAGGTGATAGGTTAGCATCCACTGTATGTGCTCGTAGTAGTACCCAAATAGTTTCTTACGTGTGGGGCCTTTGTTACTATCGAAGGTGAGGCCTTGGGCTCCTTAGTAGTGCCAAGTAGGAAATTCGACCAAGAGGGTGATGATCAGGTTGAAGCAGATGGTGGCGATGATGGTGGCAGGGTCGACCACCTGCTCATACATGGCATTAAACGTGATCATCCAAGCGATCATGCTTTATTCTGTGTATGTACCACCAAAAGTGTGGGGGTTGAACCAAGGGAAGTTAAACTGAAGCCACAAGTTCTGTTGCTGTTCATTACGAAATATGTCCCATGCCCATAGAGGGCACATGGGGAGATATACTGGGTTGATGCAGAGGTGGCATGGGGCCTTGCACTATACTACCCAGATGTGAGGTTAGAGGACATCGCCGCCAGACAGGTTGGTCACCCATAAGATCAAATGTGATGGGTTGGGCTTATGGGTCAAGTTGCATGCATCCTCCACGCTGGAATGTGGGTGGTGTCTTTTCCAGGCATCCTCCTTGGCATCAATATAAAGTCAAAGGACATGAATGTCCATGCGGTCAATGACTTTCGTCAAATGTGTTTGTTGGAATTGGTGGCTAAGCAAGATTTGGATTTCTTGTTTGAATTCAGTGCAATCCAAAGGGTCACAATTGAGGGGATTGAGTGGAGGATCCATTTCATCTTTTTCCTGTGGGGGTTAGGGAGAAATTTTGCCTTCCTCCAAGGGAATAGGGGTAGGGAGGGCAAAGGGTTCAAGTTCTTGGGGAGGCATTTTTGAGAGAGAGAGAGAGAGAGAGAGAGAGAGAGAGAGAGAGTGGTGCCAAGGGAGGCATCAAGAAGGGTGGGTGGGCATGCTGACGAGATGAAGGTTGGTCATGGGGGAGTAGCAAGCAAGCCCAATCCAAGATATAGGGAGGAATGTGGCAAGGGTGGCATCGAAGAAGGGGGTGCAAGGTACATGAGGCGGGGTGGTATGTGGTGAAGGAAATATGGGAAAGGTGGTTAGGGAGGAGGCTGGATAGGGGAAGCTGGTGCCGAAGAGGAGTTTGGCATGGAGGATGGGGGGTTCACGTGGGGATGTTTATGGGCACTAGTTGGTATGGATTGGGTGGCACTTAAGAGGGGGAGCCTCTTTGGTTGTGGGAGCAAGGGGCATGAGGAGGGTGCTAGGGGGAAGGATACGGGGCATGTGGGTCACCATGGGTGGGGGGATCATTGCTGTCATCATCATCATCATCATCATCATTATCATCTATGTCATCTCCATGTGGGTTGCAGCATGTCTTTTGGAGAAGAAGAAGGCTTTGGCCTATTAGGTGAAATCTTTGGGGAAAACCACATGTGAGTCATCAAATTGGATTATGGCGATAGCTACTATGATTTCCAATCAATGGTGGATCTTGTTGTACAGTAAAAGGAGGCCTTGGGGGGAGTATGGTTCAATGGAACAACAAAGAAGGGCTTTATAGGCCATGTAGATGTTGAGCCATGTCGTTCCATGTAGGCACAAGGGTAGTACCTGACTTGGAGGAAGCATATGGGTACAAACAAAGGCCAAGGGGTATGATGAGCTCGATGGATGCATTGGCATCTGTGGCTTGTCTGTACTCCAAGAGATGGGCCCAAGTGGAGAGGTTGGTGGTGAGAGGATGGATGGGGAGGGTGAAGAGGATTGTGGGGTTGAAAGAGAATTGGCTCTGGACGAAGAGGATGACAAGTTAATGGAGTGGGGAGGGATTTTTGTGATGAGGTAGGAGAGGGTAGAGGTAGTCATGGGCTCATCAAGAAAGATTTCTTGTTGGAGAAGGTTTATCTGGAGGGCCCAAAAGTTGAGCTCGAGGATGTGGGTGGCGTTTTAGGGTGGATAGGAGAGGATGGGTAGCTTGACGGCAGAATCCGCCATCAAGGTGTCGACCTTACGTTCTCTTTCAATGGATGCCTCGGAGCTGCTCACAACACTTGGCTAGCAGGTTCCTTAGTTGCACATCCTTTTGCGCCATTGTCTTCTCCATGACATGTGTATAGGCCTTGAAGGATGTGTGGATTTGGTCATTGGCTGTCTTGGGAAATTTGGGCGATGTCGTGCATCTCTTGTGCTTCCCATCGGCGGCGGGTGAGGGAGAAATCCACATGGGCTGACTTGTCTTCTTCTTGGGATGTGTGGAATTATGTGTATAAATGGTCTACAATGTTCATGGCTTTGGTGAGGCTTGCATTTGGGCATTGGCATGTACAACAACCTAGAGGTCTTGGTGTCTTTGGATAAGATCGGCCCAGGCCAACAAGAGCACGGCCGATTGCAAGGCCACCATGACTTGCTTGTATTGGCACTGCATTGAATCCATCATAGAAGTAAGGAGCTTCCTAGCTAGGTTGAAGAAGCCTATCACAAAATCTGATGGACACTAGCAAGAGTGGAGAGGTTGCAGCGGGGTTGAAGCGATCCGCCCAATGTGAGGTGAGGGGGAAGGGGGAAGGAGCAGGCAAGTGCTAGCATCACCAATTTCTGGTGAGTGATGTTGTGTCATTCCACTCCATCCTTGGTTGTGTGGCCCTAGAAGGTGTCACGCACATGCTGCATGACATGGCTATGGTGCACATAGGGCTTCTCTATTCTAGGGAGTTGGAGGGTGTCTCTGACCAAATCTAGACTAAGGTGCATTGTGAGAGGAGCTCCTTTTAAGTCTAGTGTATGCTCTATTACTTGGCCTACATTATAAGTCTCGATGAAGTACAGGCAGCTTAGGTCATGTCCCTAGGGCTCCATTGTAGGCAAACCACTGAGCCCAATTTTCTCTAGGCGTGCGACCCCCACTGTGCAGGCTCCACAATGGTATAGTAGCATGGCTCAGTGTAGTAGAGTAGCTTGTGCTCCACTTTGTGTGTGTTTTTCATGAGGCTATAAATGGCATGGCCATCGACCTGCTTCATAAGTGCCTCGCCTAGATGAGAGAGCTAGTTGGGGTGCTTGCCATATTCCTCAAATTGATGGCCCACCTATTGTCTCTTCTTCTAGGAGTGTGGGTGTGACAACCTCGAGAGACAAGTCGGAGTGGTCGACAGTGGCCATTGCAATAGGTGAGGAAGAGGTGATAGGAGGGTGAGAGGTTGCTAAAAATCAAAAGAAAAAAGGGATGTGGATACAAGATACAGAACGGTCGTGGCTTGGTGGAGTGAATGGTCGTGGCTTGATGGGGTGAACAATTGTGGCTTGTTAGAGTGAACGGTTGTTTGTTTGTTTGTTAGAGGGATTTTTTTGCACCCTGTTTATAGGTTTTGTACCCTTTAACTAGGTGGTCAACACCCCGTTTGCGGGTTTTGTACTAACTCCTTGCCCAATTTGCAATGGCTACAAGTTGGGTCCAATTGGGCTTTGTGGCAAGGTTTCCAACTCTTCTTTGGGTCATGCCGCTATGTAGTAGGGGTCATGCCGCTATGTAGTAGGGGGTTGCTTGACAGTTAGGGGTTGGGGGATGGCTTAGTAGGGGTGAAGCTTGGGACTCACGTGACGATGAGGGCAAGTGGGGCTTTGTGGCAAGGTTTCCAACTCTTCTTTAGGTCATGCCGCTATGTAGTAGGGGGTTGCTTGACAGTTAGGGGTTGGGCGATGGCTTAGTAGGGGTGAAGCTTGGGACTCACGTGATGATGAGGGCAAGTGGGGTGGCTGAGGTGGAGGGAATATCACTAAGGAACTTAGTTGTTGTAGTAGTCACATCCTTGGAACCGTCCGAAACTTTCTCTTTACCGTTATCTGGTAGAGTTTTAGTGGTGACATGTGGGCTAAGCTTTGGTTGCCATTGGAAATGTGAGGGTACAATGGGCATATGGGGCGAGATGTTGACGGTAGCTTGGGTATCCTATTCCCTTCATAGAACTTCTGGGATGTTAGGAGATCCTTAGGTACCCATCTTTGTGTGGTCGTGGCTTGAGGACCAGGTGGGCTCTTTCAATGTCTTTGTTTTGGTGGTGGCCTCCTTTGGATGTTCTCTCAGGCATGGTGGGTTTGTGGTTGCATGGCTGGAGGCGTGAGGTCCTAGTAGTGTATCCAAGTAAATAATAAGGTGAAATGGCTTGGGTGGATCATTCAAGGAACAAGGAGGTCAAAGTGCAATACAATTATCCACAATTGTTTTATAGTTGTGCCATGTCCATGTTTCTTTTCACGTAGAAATTACCCAGGACCAAGAGGTAAGAGGCCACAATTCATGTGATTTTTCTCGATGATGTAGTACACTCTTGGCACCCATATATTAATATCTTACCCATGCCAATTTTTCCTTCTATGACCCATTGAGGAGGGAACAAAATTGACTCAGGAAGAGGCAAATACATTGGTCCATGCTGGATTTAGGTTGGCCACTACAAATGGCATAGCTTGTGAAATGTTACCGCATCCTAGGATGGAAACATTAAGCAACATATGTAAAGGCATGGGGGAAGGTATTGCTTGTGCTGCATCAAAGACTCCTTTGTGAGTGAATTCAACAAGATGGGCATGAACTTATTTGGGAGAAGTGGAGTTCGAATGAAATGGCAAACATGCATTTTAAGAGAAGCAGAAAAGAGAACAGATTTTGCATTAACAATGGACCGAGCAGTACTGAAAAGGTTGTTAATCAGTATAAGTATGAGATACTTGAGATAGAAGTAGATGGACCAGATAAAAAATCTTATGAAGTACATATATAGTCTCAACCTTAGTGTACATGTCCACATTTTAAAAAACGTGTATAAGGGAAAAAAAATTTATGTGGCTTGCAAACACATTTACTACATATTCATGCAATTTTGGGGGCTTCATCAGAATGAAAAAACATGTTTATACACCAGCCAAAGATACCCAATCATAATGTGAGGGAAGCTCTCTCCCAATTCCCCCCAGGTAAGATATTCTGAGTGTCACCTGCAAACAACAGCAGGTCACCAAATTGTAGTAATAACTCTCCTAGATGTATACCATTGAGCTCAATCTTGACAACATGTTACTAAGTTGTAGACCGATCTCACAAAATCATGGAACTACCTTTCTTCCCGTAAGGCCAACACTACTAATCTTCCCACCCTCCAAACCAGGCGTCCCTAGCTCAATGCTATCTATCACACTCTGGCATACTATTCACCCTTCCATATCCCTGGCTAGGTGCCACTTTGAGTGGAAGCACCACCTCCTAGGAATTATCCTCCTCTACTAAGCATTCTAGTTCTGGCATGTCCCTACTTCCATAGGGCACTAGTGCAGTCACTTGTATATCACTCGTGTAGTATTTAGTTTTGATTTTTAGGACAAAATTCATCATCCTTGTAACTACCATCATTATATGTAGATTTCTTTCTCTCATTTTATGTTCATTTTTTTTAACATCATGTCACCCCATGATCGCCTCTTTCAACCTCTTCCAGCTTGGCCTAGGTGGCCTCTCCTCTCTTCTTGACAACCCCTTCTCGATTGCATTCACCGGGATATTAAATCAATTAGTGGTGGCGATGACCTATAGCCTATCAAATTGCCAACATCTAGCAACCAACTGATTGTCAGCATCTAGAAGTGCCAATCATCCAGCTATCCATTCATCTAGCCGCCGCCGACAAGACAAGTGACACTCCAAGTTGCTAATTCATTGATGGAGGTACCTATCTACAACCAATCTTTTGGTTATCTACTCCACTCCATGGCATTTACTAAGTCTATCTCTTACCTTGGAGGTCCACCACTTGTAAACCGTCAATAACAAGCGGGTGGTGCATCCCTTCTATTGGCAATCAGGCAAATATTAGGTATTGCTCCATGTTCAGTGGGTGCATCTACCCAAACACTACACCTACTCACGATGGACCACTTGATCAATCAGTAATCTTGGGAGACTGCCAAGTGGATCAATGAGTTTTAGTGAATGAATGCAATTGTTCTTATTCTTCATTGTCTCTATACTGCATTTCTCTTCCCTTCAAGTGTGTTCTACTGAAGTGTCATCTTGCCAACTACTCGTGATTGCTGCTGTGCACATCAAGCAGAGTGTCGTATTTAGTGTGTGTAAGTGCATGGTGGAGCGGCGCATTGTAGCCGCATGTTTTCCTAGCCAAGTAGCAACTCCTACAAGCATGCTTCGACAAAGATTAAACCCATGACATACAGAGGAGTATTGAATCCATTCCTTTAGCTAGCACACATCGAAGTGTGTTTGTCTGGAGAGGTCTGCATTGAAGAAAAACTAGTACGAGGAATCCATGGAAGATGCTCATATGATGGATGAGCGAGTGGAGGAGAGAGTTTCAAGCTCTCCCATAATATCTAGTGGTAGCTTGTGAAGACATTACTAATGGGTTATTTGGAATACCGTCGAATATGACACAAGAGGCTCACTCTACCGAGACGAGGATCACGCAATGAGCAACATTCAAAGGATCTCTATGGGAAGAGGATTTGTGTGCAAGCAACACCTCATACAAACTTTTATGCCAAGGGAAAGCTTTTACCATCCTCATGAGCAAATCTCTTACACTCCTGGGATTAAGAGGGACAGAGAGAATATCGCCACCAAAACTCGAGAGGCTCTTTTTCCTACATGAGGAGATGGAGCTAGAGATAATTTCAAGGAGGCCCATATATAATTGCAAATCTATAACCAATGGAAATAAGAAATTCGGGGAGGCCCTAGTAGAATAGAGACATCGAGAAAGAGTGCCAACCCTAGAGCCAGACACACAAGAAAGGGATAGATTAGAGGCTATGGCACAAGCTCAAGCCATAGCATAAGCCTTGTCAGAGGGGATGCCACACCCTAGAGCTAATCCAGGAGGATCCAAAGGGTGAATGGGAAACGACTACCCATCATGGGCACTATAGTAGAACCCAACTCAAAAAAAGGAAAAAAATCCAAAGAACAACTCTACACTAAGGAGGACATCAACACAATGATAACAAATCCTACTTTCCTCCCGTATATGCAAGGGAAAGAGAGATTTCACGAGGTGAGAGAAGCACTAAATACAAAAATTGCATCCTTCGCATGATCTCAGGTAGAGAGAAGTATCATCGAGAGACCAATCTAGGAAGGGGAAGTGGAAGAGGGATAGGACATATACACTTTAGAGAACTAGCCTATGAGCCACTCTGGTCTTAACCACAACTTCCCTAGCCAATTGTTAAGGATGGTAGCTAAAATAGGTAGGGATGGCAAGGGAATTGTGGATTGCTCAAGTTCATGCCCCAAGGTAAAATCCCATGAAGCCATATCACATAGCAAAACTAATGCAAAGCTCTAATGGAGATGGGGATCCCATCTAACACGTGTGAGTCCATTTGTAAAACGTGGACACATCGATGAGCTCACAAAGATCCATTTGTTTTCTCTAATGTTAGGTGGGAAGGCACATCAGTGGTATAGGATGCTTAAGTCAAAGGATAAGCTCAATTTTACTCGGGTTAAGAATGTATGTGTGCCAAGCTTTACTAGAAGTGACAAGTGGAGCTGAGTGGCACAACTCTACAACATGAAGCAACGAACATGAGTCAATGAGAGGTTTTGTATCTTGTCTTAAACATTTAAACTCTCCATGTAAGCTTTGGGAGAGGCTCTCATTGATGAACAATTATCGATGTGCTTCCGAAGGGAAGAGACCCTAGAATGCATGACTATTTGTTTTTGTCAAAACCATCCACATTGGATGTACGTTACAAATTGGCCATTGAATTTGAGGATAACATGTTAGAACTATCCTAGCCTAAGGAAAACAAGACTCCCTCTTTGGCTGTATGCCATCCCGAGTGTCAAGTCGGCATAACTCAGACACTAGGAAAAACGTAGGTAAAAAATATAACCATCAATGAATTAACCACAACCATCCTTGAAAAGGTCAAGCTAAAGGAGGTAATGGAGCCTCCCAACAATGCACACTTATACCCAAAGAGAGAGCTACTTAATATATAGACAAAACCATTCAAGTACAAAATGCCCACATATGCAACCCAAACCACTCTATTGCCTACATTATAGACACCTTGGAAACCATAAGACACATACATTACTGCTAATCGAAGTTCAAAGTACAATCAAACACCACACAAGAAAAATGTCCAAAATCAACTCAAACATGTCTCAGTGACCGCCACATCTACACACCTCAATTTTTCTCCCATTTACACCTATTTGCATAGAACCTTTGAACTCATAAACCATATCATAAACAAAAAGTGCACACTCCCTCCCTGAATGACAACGCGTCCACCATCACTATAATCTCTCTCTCTCTCTCTCTCTCTCTCTCTCTTTGAGAATGAGAGATTGTGTGTTTGTGGGGAGGGGGGAGGGGGGAGGGGGAGGGGGAGGGGGGCATGCATGTGTCTGTCTGCATGTACATATATGCGCATGTACGTGCATGGTCATGTGTATGCATGCATCTAATGTCTTATTTAATGTATTCTCTAGCTCTCCCTCTTGAGTGCATGCAATGCTCCTAGTCAACTCATAGTTGTGTGAAACTTTGTTTCTTGTATTGCTTATTTGAATGAGTCTCTACTGAAAGCCACTAGTATGTTAATTAAATTATCATGATGTGATCTAAAGCAAGCCACCAATCATTGAGCCACATGATAAATTTGAATCAAATTTATACCATGTAAGATAATGTGAAGTCACATTGATTTCTAGATAGTTTAAGATGTGAGAAAAATGACGCAATCAAGCTGCTCAAAATATACCGCCACACAATTGTCATGGTAACCCTTGTTCCCTCTCCGAAAAAAGGGTGCAATGAATCAGCACCCCTTAGGGACTTTCTAATCAATTAGGTCATGGCAAACCTTGGCCCCTCTTAGGTAGAGAAGCCACCAGTCCTCATGATGTTATCAACAAGCATTTTAAGGCAAATTCAACTTTGTTTTTTGACAACATTGATTTACTGTAAACTTTTAAATATCAAAATAGAAGCTCTACAACATTAGAAATAAAATTGAATCGTTTTGAAATTTTAGA
>NC_141102.1:5582500-5670000 GCF_041138505.1 Cibotium barometz | reverse complement strand
ATTGTACAGCACCTCTCAAATCTCGTTACCCCAGATGAACTAGTTCTTTCTCCACCATTCTGCATAACCAATCGCATGCAGAACAAGGCATTGCCTCTCTCACAAGATTGCTATACCCAAAATACACCAATGCAAAGTTCAGGTTATTTCCAATCTTGACCCTATGAAAGTCTACTCAAACAGCTTCAAATCATGGACTCCGTGCATAGTATTCAAATCATCGACCGCATGCATAGCACAAACTACCTGCTGTGACATCCTCAAGAATGTATGCATTGAAGTAATGTAGCTTGACCAAACATGTTGTTAAGAGAAACTTTTTAAGGCATTAAAAAATTCCAACCACTTCCATAAACTTCACATCCCAAAACTTTGAGGTAGCATGCCACGCAAAAATAATAATAATAATAATAATAATAATATATAATAAATATAAACATTCTGTGTCAAATTTGTGATCAACCTTAACCAATGCACAAGTAATGCTAGGATATTGAAATATGGGAGCGAAGCACATTAGCAAAGGTGTTCCTTATAAGGTACATTTTGTATTTCCTTTCCCACGCTTCATTCCTTCAAAAGGCTGCATAAAAGAGTGATCTGAGTGATCTTCCCTCAACCACCGTTTGCTAAACAGTAGCTGAGGGAAGAGTGATATTCACTGTATGCCTTCCATTTCTTCATTCTGAACGTTAACTGGTTGTGTGGGTAAGCTATAAAACTAAATAGCGTACTTTAAGTCTCAAAAAGATGCTTTCAAGCCTGACCCAAAACATTACCTTATCCAGGTATGACTCCTAAAAATTTGACAACTCAATATCGGGCATTTCAAGATCCTTTGACTTGATGTAATGAGATGTCTTCATTGATCCTAAACAGGAGCTACAGGATGGCCAGGCTGCATCATGGGGAATCAAGAACGGCATTAATGGCTCTGCATTACCAGTCTTCTCAACGGTAGAATCATTCGGGTACAGGGAGCCCCCAAAATACTAGTTTCGAAGGGATCAAAAAGCAATGAAAGTGGCCTCCATGACTTTCACAACACGTCCACTTTCCATGCCCTACAAAACCTTAGGCATTTCATTCAGTGTACAGACTGAGATTTGCATCTTGACACATGATGAGAAGGTACTCGCTTACAAATAAGTAGCCACCCTGATCAAGGTACCACTTACCTCCTGCCAGAAGCTTCTGCCTGACCTCTCATAGCATGTAATAAAGCACCACCAAACTCGGTATGAAGCAGATGGCCTGCCTGCAAGGCGTGAACCACAACAAAGAGCAGTTATTTATACCACTCACAGAAAATTAGAGGTAGCCCCTTCGCCTGACAACATGCAGGTCCAAGTTTCAAGCCCTGGCATCTAAACTGTGGTATATGGAAGGAATAGTAATGTACACAAATGGAAAACTAAATTAACTTTTGATACCTTAAACGCAATAATATGAGCAACCGGTAGGCCTGGGTTACCATTCTGGGCACACAGAGCAAGATCCCCGATAAGATCCAACAACTTATGCCTGCAAGGCTCATCTGAGAATCGAAGAGGTAAATTCAGCCATCCATCTTTCACACTGCAAAAGTGCACAAGATTATTTATGCTCTCTCTCTCTCTCTCTCTCTCTCTCTCTCTCTCTCTCTCTCACAGTGGACATGATAAGCCTCTGGACAGTCATCACTCCCTTATGCTGGATATTCTAGATGGAAGATGATGATACTCCACACATGTGCGCCATGATATGGAGATACATATCTCCAGATGTATCCAGAGAGGGCTAATTTTATCATCACTGTACATGTATCTAGTTTTTCTTTTTAATAAAACTCCCTATTGAAAGGTTATGCATCCCTAGCCCTCCTCGAGAGACGGTACTTATAGACACAATTCCATGAGCCCAAGACCAAGGTAATTCCAAATGTACGAAACGGTAGGGGTTTAGTACTTGGTACAGAACATTGACGACTATAAAGTACGTAAAAAAACGTTGAGTACTTTTCAATGTTAAAATCGTGTGTGTGTGTGTGTGTGTGTGTGTGTGTGTGTGTGTGTGTGTGTCCTGCAAACTCTCAAAGAAGATGGCTGGTCGCTGACAGACAATTGCACTAGCCTCCTCTACACATGCACACACTAAGCACAGAGATTTTTCCAATTCAACCAGGCAGCACACACAGGCTACACAGAGAGAAGAAAACGTTTTTTAATAACATATGCAAACATTTCATGTGGCCAGTACAGAGGCTATGCACAGAGAAGAGAGAAAATTTAAAAAAAAAGTTTTATGCACATGTTTTTTATTCATTCAAAACAATGCATTTCTAATAAAAACATGAGACTTAAAAACGTTTTGAACCATGCCAATTGAAAATAACAGCAAACTGAGAGTCTTTTTTAATAAAAAACGTACTTAAACGTCTAATAGTTCAAAACATCCTATACCATTCAGGACGCATTTTTTATCCTACCTTGCCCAGGACTAAGGGATGGCCTTTTGATACCCTAGTCACTCCAATGAAGATGTATGGGGCTCCTTTTTGGGGGACGGGCCTTGGCAAGTAGGAGGGCCTTGGCAAGGAGGATTGAGAGGCTCCAAGTCATGATGCTCTCACTAATGATCTGCAGCATCACGCCCTATTATCCAGGTGGAGTTCAGGGCAGCTCCTAGAATGATAGATGCAGATGCACTCTTCCAAAGAGTCACATGTATCCACTTCCTCCACACCTTGGATAGTCACAAATTACCAAGGCTTACCTTGGAGTCTTACCGGCAGCTAGCAGATCAGGGTCATGACCAGGTATGGTATGCCAGTCTCTCTCATTGGTTCCTTGCACAGGGGCTCCACATGGATCACCAGGATCTATAGACTTTGCTCCAAGTGTCCAGTATATTATGAGATCCCAGGGAGACTTCACCACAAATAGCTTCTACTACGAACAAGAAACGGGCTCTCCAACGCATGAATGGTTGGGAACGTTCAGGTATAGGACAACAGCACTAGTCAGCAATCCCAAGAGGGTTCACAAAATCGCTTGCGCCAAAAAACTACAAGCTGACAACCAGACAATAAAACTGTAGCTAAATTACTCACACGCTTATCAACTATTAATAGTGAGCCAGAGTCAACATATAGCTATGATAGCGAAGTTCTTCACGGGAATACATGAGGAGTGTAACCTAGCACCTCATCCAAGACCAAGGACTCTTGGACATCTGCCCAAATCTATGGAGAAAAATCCTGGGAAAACAAATATTACCAAGAATAGTATAGTTTTAATTCTCAAAAGAAAAAGTAAATCCCATAATCAGAAAGTTTCAATCAATCTGAGGAAACTAGCCAATTTTCCCCCCATTGAATCTACAAACCATGCTGATCCCTTGCGAAAGAATCCAATATCCCCCCATAATCAAGTCCTCTGAAAAGAACCTCTTCTTGGATATAATAGACTCTAGCGTCTCTCATCTTAAAAACATCGAAGTAGTCCATACGTGCCACCTAAAGAGACCCCCTTAATACTAACACACCACTTGAGAAGACATACTCCAAATGTACTAAACAACCCTGAGAGAATTAGCTAGCATTTGCTTCAAAACCGGGCTTGAGCATATACATGTAAACCAAAGGTAACGTGGAAATCAACAATGGCCTACCTGTGCACTCAACACTGTTATCTCAGCTCATATGCAAACTAACTTCGTAAGATAAAACCACACCAGAGATATCTATTATGTATAACCTTAACCACACAATCCAAACTTGCATGTCAAACTACCAGTAAACTAGAGCACTCCAAGGATACCCAATTGCATGAAAATCCATCCTGAACATGATGATAACTAACAAGCTCTCACATGGAAACCACTAAGTGGAAATCAATAGCTATTCCGACTGAAAAAAATTAGTAGCTATGCAACTAAAATCGGTCTTGACAATGTTCAGGACATATGCTTCCCATGTTTTGACACCATTGGAGTCTCAAAAAATATCCATGAAAGATGAAGCAACACTGAAGACTCGGCACACTACTAGGAAATTCTGCTCGATTCACTCATTTGAGGATGCCTAAAGCAATACATCCTTGAGATCAAAAAATTGTACACTATAACAGAGAAATGTGTACATTCACCTCCACCATGATACAACAAATAAGACCGTGGGCTTAAAGGTTGTGGAACTAAGGTTATAATTGGTAATTTCAAAAAATGGTTTTTTTTTTAAAGGCAAGACATCACCAAGTACCCGTCCATCGCTCTGCACATGTCAGCGATTTCCATCCGTTGTACCTCACGCCCTCTGGGTCCTAACTGCCACCTGGTGATGGTTCGAGTTGCTGCTGTCTATTGCTAGTTTCTGGTCGTCATCATCATCATTAAGGCAGCAGCCAATGGTGGCTCTGTGGGCATCGCAATGCAAAGCTGAGCAACGACTCCCATATACGCGGCATAAAGTTGTGATGAGTGCTGCTGCAGCTTGAAGGGCATGAGGGGTTGGCATGGTGCTAACGGCAGAGCACAGCAATAATGGGTGGCGTTGGCGGCACCAAGGAGGTGCAAGCCAGCGAACTAAGTGGCAGTTTGCAGGGAGAGCGAAGCTGCTCATCTGAGCAGAGAGGGGCAACGTGTGGCTAGCTAAGCAGAGAGAGGCAGCGTGTGCTTCTGGATCAGACTGTCTCTGAGCAGCAACGCAGCTTATAGCTACACAGGCACAGCAGATTTCCATACAGGACAACTGTCAAGCTTCCACACAAGGTCTGGCTATACACGGTGCAGTGGTGTAGGATATTCCTTTGGCACGTTTGTTTGCAGCATAGAAATAGTTTGCCTTGGATTGTACAAACACTTGCTGTAAGTTTTTTTGGGGGTTTTCTCCAGCCACACTACACAGTAGAACTCCAGCCACACTGCATAGAAGAAAATAGAGGAGCATCCAATTGACATATCAGCATCTTGTTTAGTGAGGTAATCGATTTGGGGCTTTTTCCTGCTTTTTTTTGCAAAAACCAGAGCTGCTATTCTGTAATTTTTGGGGATTCTTGTTCAAAAGGGGGAAAATCGGAAGTGGAAGCATCCATAGGAACTCTAGTATTTGTGCAAACTCTAGGCACTCCCATTCTTGTGCACGTTTCCTAGAGCCTTGTCCCGCTCACTCAAGTATACACCTTGTTTTTGGTATACTTTGGCAATCGCATCTTACATCCCGTCTTATCCCAGTGCCTTGTGAGCGCACTTCTGTATCTCTTACCTTCCCTTACTTTCCCAAGAGCTTGCATCCAAGGGGGGCTTCACTATTCCTTGCACCCTATCAAGCTTTGGGAAGTCCTGTGTTGTGAGGATGTCATAGAGAGCACCTGCCCACTTATCTTTTTGGATTTAGTGGGTTTATGACGATTGAAGATCCGCTTGACAGGCCTAACTACTCACTCTGGAGCTTCATGATGATGAATCTATTGATAGCCAAGGGGCTATGGGAGATTGTCACAGGGCAAGAGTCTCATCCTACGGCACCATCTTCCACCACCTCTTTCGCAACAACAAGAAGGGGGGCTCAAACATTAGGCCAAGTGGTGTCAGGTATTCAAGCACCACCACCTAGACCCACTGAAGATCAAAGACAGTGTGACACCCGTGATACTCAAGCAATGTCCATGATCGCTCTCTCAGTCAAGCGATCCATGATTCCTCATATCCAATCTTGCAGCTCACGAGGGCTGCCTCGTTGGTACTTGAGACCATGTTCTAGTCCCGTAGTGAAGCACGAGTCATGTACCTGATACAGGAGCTAGACACCTGACCATGAATAAGGGGATTCCATAGCGGATCACCTTACCAAGGTTTCAACCCTTAAAGAATAGCTATTGAACATAAATGTGGTAATTGATGAAAAGAAGTTGGTCTTCACAATTCTTCATTCCTACCTAAGTCCTCTAAGTCCTATCAAAGTTTTCACACTTCTTTGTATCTCTCTATGAGAGGAGGAGGTAATCCCATTATGAGAAGCTGGTCTCCACAATTCTTCATTCCTTACTTGATTCCTATCAAAATTTTCACACTTCTTTGTATCTCTCTATGAGAGGCCATTTCCTTTGAGGAGCTGGTTGGATTACTTCTTCATGAGGAGCAGTCTAGGAAGAACAAATCCAAAGGAGACACAAACAGAGTAGATCAGGCCTTCCTCTCTAAAGACAAAGGCAAAGTGGGTTGGTCACAGAGTGACACCAAGAAGAAGAAAGGAAAGTGTCATTACTGCCACAAGCCTGGGCACTACATCAAAGAGTGTCCGAAGAGACTTGCAAAGCTTAAAGCTAACGAAGATTCTGCAAACCTTGCATCTACTACCTCTGACGACAAGAAGCAGCAGCTAGACAAACCTAATCGAGAAAGACTGGGCCTTCTAGCCGTATTATTACCATGGGGGGGATTGTTAGATATTAATAGTAATTAATGTGGGATAAGCACAATGCTAGGTAGTTGTGTAAACTAGCACTGTAATGTGTGTATTTAAATAAAGCGGTTCTAGTATGTGGATTCTCTTGTACATGGGAACAACCTCTTAGAAGGATTATGTAATCAATTATGTATGTCGGTGACATACATAATTGATTACATGGGAACAACCTCTTAGAAGGATTATGTAATCAATTATGTATGTCGGTGACACCTCATAGGGACACTTGGAATCTTGATGTGACATGTGGCATGTCGCATGTGTGGTGGCAGCATATGCACGTGCTTTGTAAAGGTTGCCTCTCCTATAAAGAAGATCAAATCTAATAATCAAATATGCTTTTCATGACTCTTGTTCTTCTTCCTGAATCCCCAAAATATCATGTATGCTGATTATCCTCATCATTGTCTCTCTCATATCCTATAAAGGTCACATCTTGCCTCTCTGTACCTCTGTACCCATCACCTTCTAGTATTGTCCATTAGTTGCATCTAGACAAACATTATCCACACCTTGCGTGGACAATGCGAGGCTCTGACCGCATGTGGCAACGCCGCATGGCCTTCTTGCGTAACTTGGAGCACTAGACATTCCTCACTAGCAGAGATGGTGATATCACTTCGCATTATAGGCTCCCATCGTGTGTCTCCCTCCATGGAGGAAGCACCCTCTTCTTTTTGAGCATTTTTCCTCTATGGAGGATGATTGTAATTCCCCACGAGCTAACGTTTGTTTTTATCTAATAGAAGGAATAACAAAAAGTATATTTGTAATGTGTCTTATCTTATAGGCAACCACAAAAATGCTACAAGATGGTCTATGGCACAAGAAAATGATACTTGATGGACTGTGGTGGCCATCTCTCATGGTGATGCCTGCCAAAAAATAAGATGACCTATGAAGAGAGACGGTTTTTTTTGCCATATCTGGCTTAGGATCCAAGATAGGGCTGCCCCAAATGGATCAAATGCATCATTTTTAGTGGAAAAGAATTAGTATTTTAATTGGAATGGTTGGCTAATTTGAAAAAATAGAGTTTGTCTCTGATGTTCTAAACATGAAAAAAAAAACTACTACTGAAATTTCATAACAATCCGTGTCTAAAATTCAAGAGTTCAATGAACAATGGTGTAAATATTGAGTCAATTAGCTGGACCACCTAAGACAAGGAGGTTTGTTACATCCTTTGGAGATTCCATATAAGAAATGGAAAAGCGTCCCTATGGATTTTATTTTTTGGGCTATCTAGAACCACTAAAGAGCATGATGCCATATCGCAAAACGCATTCCAACAAAAAGTAAGATAATTGCTCCACAACTAGCTTAGTTAACTATGAAAAGCTTTCCAATTTATATGGCTTGCCAATGTTTATGATACTAAGTTTACAAGTCACTTCCATCAAAAGGTGTTCATGAAATTAAATAACAGTTGAACATGAGCTCGGCAAATCATCTTGAATCTCATGGTCGAACAGAGAAGGTTCATTAAGCGCTTGAAGATATGCTTTAAGCTTATGTTTCCAAAAGACAATTTGATTGAAAAGATTATCTCCCGCCGTAGTCGGTTGAAAACGCATGTTAAACAAGTCGAGATATATGGTGCAACCCATATCGTTTCTAACGTATGTTTTTTTTTTCTTTCAAGAAAGAGACTTCTATTAAGTATGAAAAAGGCATACAACAATCACTGCTATAAGTCGGAATAGAATAGAATCACCCCAATATGAAAGGTGATTTCAACCACTAAGGAGCATCATGATGCCATGACTAGAGGAAAAGAAAATGTCATGGTCCCACTCCCACGTAAATATAACGCGCTTTGCCTGCGGGAAACGAGAGGACCCCTGAATATGAGCCCAAGTAGCCATGAGAGTATGGCCCCATATAGTGCTAATGCACTAAGATCCAAAGATCTGGACACCCTCAATAGCCTCCATGCATCTAGCTCTCCAGATCTGCCATCATGCTGTAATACTGGCAACAATCTCCCAATTGCTATCAATGCTCTATCTCGGGGATGTATAATCAGAGTGAGGGACATCCTGCAACAAACCATGCTGGGCTTTACCACTACGAATGAAAATAGCAGAGTCTCTACCACTACCCTCATAAATAAGCTGCGGACCGAACTGGGAGAGCCAAGCAGCTGCCCCCCAAGTCACATGCATGGCGCGGCCACTCAATTTGCCCCTAAGTTGGCTATAGAACCCCAAATCTGTTGTGCAGTGCTGCATCCCCATAAACAATGATGTACAGTCTCAGAATCTGCCACACAATGATGTAGGTGCTACACCGAAAACCGATCTCCACTTATTGGTGGGAAGACCACCATGTAAAAAATAACCAAAAGAAATGAGAGATCTAACTCCTTTTGTACGAATACCAAAGCCTATGCCAATATCTGCGTTGTATCGCTAGAGAGATATCATAACTCTCCCAATGAGGCCTGAGAGTAGAGATCCTATGTATCTGTCAAGTGAAGAGATGCCTGGCATTCCCGACCGTGAAATTGAAAAAGGTAAGGCTTTTCAATGGATCTAAGGCATCAGTCCACTCCCACTCTCCTCGATCCCATTGGAGATATCTGATAGGACTACCAGCATATAGACATAGACACCAAGAGCCATGAGTCACTATCTAAGGGAGAAGAGTCAATGAACCAATACTTCCCCAAACGACCAACAATCCTCACTAGACTAAGCCTTGTATCTCGGATGATCCCCTCCATGCTACATCTCCTCAATCTCCCTCCAAGCATGATAGAATAAACGATGCAACCTATAGCCTCCTGGCACGAGAGAGCAATGACTTGCAGAGGTATGCCTATCCTCGAAAGGACTCCCAGCATTTTCTTCACACACAGACACAAATGCATGCATACATACACATATAACAATCGTACCTTTTTTTTTGTTGTAAAACGCGATGTTCTATTACTTCATTCTACAAGAAAAGAAGCCCTCAAGAGTGAGGGAAGCTTCTTCAAGATCAAAAGCAGTGGAAAAACAAGTCTAATTGCAGCTGGTCCATCTCTTGTAGTCTATGGCAATCATATAGAGATTGGCACAAAGATTGTTGAAAATATAAGTACTTGTCAATCTCTGTAGAGTGAAAAATCAAGTGATTGCGGCCAATCCACAGTGTCCAAAGAGCCCAAAAGCGTGTCCAAGCAAGGAAACCTCCATAATCAGCCAATCTTTGGTGATATCTCCCAAAAATCTAGAAATGCTTGGAGAAGCAACATCCTAGAAATCTGGCAACCAAAGAAACAGATAATCTGAGCAAGAAATCTTTGGTATGCAAACAAGCCCATAGTAAATGAGACACAATCTCGTTGTGATTTGAGCATCTAAAACAAGAGACAAAAGCTATCTTTCTTTAGGCTAGAGTTTTATCAACAAGTAACACTCCAACCAAGCATCTCCAAAGGAAAACTCACTGCTCTAATGGCAATTTATTAGTCCAAATCTTTTGGAGATTTGGTTTCCATCACTTGGCTATCTTATCCATATTCAAAGCCTATTCGAATGAGCAGCAATCCACGCCTCAGGAATTATCAATCTGTATATCTGAGTAGCAGTGAGTTGTGACATAGGTACTTTGGGAAAACCAAGCTCATCTCTCTGCACATCCAATCTAACAATATGTTTTCTTGATTCACAAGTGGAATCACTCCAAATTGCTACAACAAAGCTCTATTTTTTGCCAAACAGGCTTGTAATGCATGCCCAAATTCCATATCCTCTGTGCTTGCAGGAATGTAAGTATTCTGTCATTTGGAGAGACAACATCTTGGATTAGACATATATTTTTAGTGGAAAAAAATTAGGCTTTCCTTGGCTCTTGAAGTTCCAGAGGTTCCAAAAAAACTCTACTCCAATGAATGCTCTCCAATCTCAATGAGTTACCTATCTCTAAAGATCTTGAAGACCAATGTAAGTACTAGAGGAACTTTTTTTCAATCAACAACTTAGAAGAGACAAGAGGCAATGCAAAAACTTGTTGAAAGTGAGTCACACATTCCTGCTCTAACTGAGTACATTTTTCATCCACTCTCCATTATCCTTTTGCACTCGTGAGATACATTGCTTTTGTTTGGTTACATGTAAACTTTTGAAGAAAGCTTTAGATAAGCAGTCCTTGTCCAAGATAGGCTTATGTCTAGATCTAGCTTGCCACTTTTACAACTTTCTATAATTATTCAATTCAAGCTAATGCCTGGCATAACATATCTGATCTTGTTCTTGAGGAGACAAGGAACGAACATGGCTAATTTCTTCAAGGGTTTGCAGCTGATATTTCAGCTGCTGAATTTCCTCTCTCCTCACCCATAAACAATTTACCATAATCTGCAATCACCCCTTGCATACGGGATGCAAAATGGTACCAAGGAATATCATATCTTCATAAATTTCAGCTAAAGGAGTACATCAGCAACCGTGTCTCTGAAATACTGATGAGTCAAATAACTATTGTTAATCAACAATAATCTCTTAGCTCAAGTTGATTAAACCATGTACAATATATGACATGCATTTAAAACGTGCCTTCATGATCATTTTATTGAGGGGCGCAAGCTATATCAACATCCGCTTGCATATTTTTCTCCATATTCTGTAAAGTTTGCATTTCGCCTTAAACTACTACAGCCCAAAGCTTTCTTGTATCAACTTCTCCCGACAAGCAAGCTTTACTCCAAGAGGAAGATGATTCGGTTCACATTCTCGACTGCAACAGTTGAGGTCCGACCGAAATAACCTTTCTGGGGTTCGGAGTGTGCCAACCCTCCAAATCTATCACATTCTTATCCTTGTTTGCAACATTTCTCACAATCTATTCAGTGTTAGCAGGCATATGAGATGGCGGTGAGGTGTCCAGGAGAACCTGCCTCTATAGCCCGTCCGACATACACCACCGTGAGAAGAGGACTACCAACTAGCACCACAACACCAACAAAAACACCAAATCAAGGCACCAATACACCCAGCTGTATCCCCTAATCCTCAGCTGACATAGGTGGACACTTAAACACACTCCAAACTCCTAGAACAGTTCAGCTGACTATCCCAATGATCGTCCCAGGTCAGCTCTGACCTCCAACACCTCTAACCATTTACCAAAATAGCTCAACTATCCTCAGCTAACATCCAGCTGACCAGAAACACTCTCAGCTGACACAAAACTGGCTGTAAACTGCTTCTGAAACCCTCCACTTGTCCCCAGTCAGAAAATTGTCCTCTAGGCTCCTCAATTGTCCTCAAGCATCAGCTACACTCAAACCCACAAGCCCAGGATCTTCCTATACACCTTGTTGACCCTCTTCTGACCTTCACCTGCTGAAAACTGCCTCAACAATCTGACACAGAACCGGCTGATTCAGAAGCCTTAACTGAAACAAGAACGTTCCTCAAGTGTCCTCCAACATCCGCAGGTCCTCAGGCACTTCTAAACTGATCAAGCTATCACACTACTCGCTCTCTGCTGACTGTAGCAGGCCCACAACTGCTTCAGATCTGACTGTACCCGACCAAGCCAACTAAACTGACTCAGCTGATGCAGATTTCCTCTCCTCTACGTCCGCTGACACTTCTATATCTTCCGCAGACTCAAACCAAACATGAATCCAACCTTTTGGACACTTAGCTGACAACAGCCAACTCATAGCTGCCATAGAAACCCCATTGGACCACAAAGCCTTCTGACATATGACCTCTGTCAGACTTCTAACAGTCAGACCACACTCACAAACACTTCCCACCAACTCAAACAAGCCAAACAAAGCAATCTACACCATCAGCTGACACACAACTGACTTAGAACCCTCTGTTCTCAACTGACACACATTGAGTCAGCACTGACCCAGTATCAGATTCCCAGTCTTCAGACTCACACACTGAAGAGCTTCATCTACATAAACTCAATGTAGACAACTTAATCATCACAACCAAAACATCAAAACAAAAGATAAGACCAAAAATCTTTGTCTGATTCCGATAGACCAAAAATCAGATAGATCTTTGTCTGATTCAGATAGACCAAAAACACTTCACTGTCTCAATAGCCCTCCGTGAGACATGGGCACCAACATTTTAGAAGAAAACACAAACTCAAGGATCCCTCGCAAGAAGACCCTGGCGACAACACTTCACAGTTCCATCTTCAACAGCTTCAGTGTCGAGAAGAAATCGAAATGGGTCAAGTCTCTAATAGAGAAGCTTCTCAGAGAGCCTAGGGGACACTCCACCTAGCCAACTCCCTGTTTTCTAGCTCTCCCACTCCTCTAACATCTCTCACACTATGTTGTCTTCCTCTGCTATCTTGAAAATAAACTGCAAGACCTCTAGCCTGCATCTCCACAAAGAACGTCAATCTGCAGGAACTCTCTCAACTGCAGTCGCCCTCACACAATCCTCTGGTGGACGCTCAAGCCACCCTCGCAAAAACCACCATTTGGAGTGTCTTCAAAAAACTCAATTGTCCTTCTGGATTTTTGCATGGCTCGTCTCCTTCGTTGGCCCATATTCTTTCCATTTTGATTTCAAGCACCTGCGCTTTCACTCGGCCACGCCACGTTATCTTTTCTAAGGGTCTCAACCAAGCTTAGTTAGTACGAAAGGTACGATACGGTACGGTACTAATTGGTACCTTAAAATTTTTGAGGTACGGTACGATATTAGTACGTTTTTAAAAAAAATACTTTCTAAACTTAAAAATTGTAGACAAGAAGTTACAAAATAGTAGAACCATCAACATAATGTCATCATGCCATTAGAGTACAAAATTGCTACAAAAGGATAGGCCAAAAACTCATGGCATGGGCGACCGCCAACATGCGACAATACATCATCAATGGGCTAGAAGGAGATAGATGCCCAATGCCTAGAGAGCTATAACATATCAAAAGTCTACATCATCACCAACATCTGCATGATCATCAACAAAATCACTACTAGAGTGTCCATCAAGAGAGTTCTCTGAAGAGGACTCTTCGAAGGTGGACGAGACACTCTGGGGATCATTCTCGCTAAGTAGGTTGCCGTCATCATCAAACAAGGGCTCTCTAGGCAGTGGGGTATCATCATGAGGGGGCAATGGAATATCATCATGAGGCGGGGATTGGAGCTCGAGGATCCCCGCCTCACATATGTGCGAAGGCCACCCTCTGCCGATGTCGAAGGCGGAGGCCTATGAACTCCAACTGCTCGGTCCCGTCCATGCTGACTCCTAGTGTTGCGAGTATCTGCTGCCACAAGCTCACTATAGAGCTCCATGAAGATTGCCTCCTCCTCCTCATCAAGTTGTTGATTGACACTTGCAAAGTTTTCACTTGTCAACGTGAAAGTATCAACATTGACCTACACATTAAGGCACAAAAGTAAGAGTCTGTACAGTGTACACAAAACTTAAAAGTTATGAGTCATGACAAGTTAGAGTCTAGACTTGTCACTTACCTGCTTGAGACTACCCATACTAAGAATGCCCTGCATCATGCGCAAGTAGTAGACCAACCGCTCCAACTGTCGTGTGCTCAGTCGATTGCGTATCCTCAATGTATGAGAGAATAGAACTCCAGTTCCTCTCACATGCACCCGTAGAACAATCCTAGGCTAGGACCCTTAAGGCTATGGGTTGGAGATGCTCTAGTCCATACCCAAAATTGTCCCACCAAAAAAGGGGCTTCACAAGTGACTCCCTCCTCCAACAAGTGGGAGACGAAAAGGAGGTTTGACCTCTCTGATCAACGTAGCAGCCCAACTCCTCTAGAAAGGCATTGTGCTCATCAATTGGCACAGCTCGAAGCATATATGCATCCCGATCTTGTCGAAGCTCCCTATCGGTGCAAACTACCGGAGACTTGTAGGCTGGATGTACCAATGCTGCAAACCCGTGGATTGGTTTGTGCATCCACCTCCATCTCTTCTGTGCAATCTCCATGATTTGTGCTCGCTCGTCAAATGTAATGTCTGTGCAAGCCTCCAACTCCACAAGGGCAGCTCTAAAGAAGTGGACAAGAAGGCCCATGGTGGACCCCTCGCAATCTATCATCCGCAAGAGCCTATAGAATGGAGTCATAGCAATGATAATTGCTCGGACTCTAGTCCAAAATCTCGCCTCTAGGCAAAAGCGTTGCATGGCTTTGACCTCTTCAGTGACGTGCTCATCCCATTTGTTCCACATGGTGGAAACAACTGTCTGGCAAAGGACGGGCCTCACATCGTATAGACGCTCCAAAACCAGCCACATGTAGGCAAAGCGGGTGGCCGATGGCTTCTTCAAGTCAAGCCTGCTATGCTCACGAAACATAGCAAGCACCTTCACCTTTAGCATGAAGAAGTTGACAATAGATGTAGCTTGTTGCACAATCCTCTTCACCCACCCGAGCTTCGCCACATCCTCCATGAGTAAGTCAATGCAATGACTCGCACATGGAGTCCACACAATGGTGGGGAATTCCGCCTCAAGCAAGCGGCCCATGCGTCGACAATTTGATGCATTGTCGCTGATGACTTGCACCACGTTTTGAGCCCCAACCTACATGGTAGATAAATCATATGAGTTGAGGGCTTTGCACAAATGACAAAATCAGTCACACTTAAGTAAAATAATGCTTACCTCTATGATCGCTTGCCTAATATGGCGGTAGATGAAACTCCCGGTAGTCTTTCTCCCCCTTCTCCCAGTGTCAACCGCACGCAAGAAGTATGTGCCAAGCGGGCAAGACACAAGGATGTTGATAATGCCACGCTTCCTTTGATCACTCCATCCATCTGTGAGAATAGAACATCCATACTTCGTCCATGCAGCTCGAATCGGGTCAAGGGCTCGATCAATTCTCTCCTTCTCTTCAACAATCTTCCTCGTGCACATAGCCGTGTAAGAGACCCCCGTCCACCCCTCACATGGGCCCACATTCGCAATCGCCGTCACCATCTTCTTCCATTGCTCCTTTTGGAGTACATTGAAGGCAAGATTGCATTCAATAATGGTGCGAGCAATCTCTATCTCCGCAAGGCGTTGCCGCTCCTTAAGGAATGCAACCGAACCTCTCACACTACCCGTGACTTGGTGGAGAGAGGGTTGCACCCCTTCACGCTCCACCACCCTTTGCCTTTTGCCCGGTGCGGAGGCGGACCGTGAATCCATGGAAGTGGCAGTGGAGGATACACCAATGAAAGAGCCGGTGGCCACTTCATCATGTGCCGATGGTGGTGCTAGTGGTGGTGCCGGTGCGTGTGTTCATGATGCTCCTCTACTTGAATTTGAGCCGCCGCTCATCTTCCACGAAATGTCATCGGCAATGCTTTGCGGAATCTCCTTGCATGGGGCAACTTGTCCCCCAATCTTTGAAAGGTGCTGGAGAAGCCTTGTTGCACCACTGGTGTATGACTTGCCGCAATATCAGCATGTCCAATGATGGGAGTTGAACTTCTTGGTGTCCTCCACATTGAGGCAATGCAAATCAAAAGCCTCATGCTTCTCCCGAGGCATGATGGATAAGAGAAGGGCTAAAGCGTGGAGTAGAGGAGAGAGCGTAGAGAAGATGAAGTATGGGAAGAGCTTGGAGGAAGAGAACTTGGAGTAGAGGCTCAAGTGGGATGGATGGAAGGAGCTTGAAGGAGGGCGGAGGAGGGTGGAGGAGAGGCTTGGAGTAGAGGCTTGGTCCTTGAGGCTTGGAGTAGATGGAGGGTGGTGGAGGAGAGGCTTGGAGTAGATGGAGGAGAAGCTTGGTCCTTGAGGCTTTTATAGAAGGACTCAGGAGAGATGAAAGGAAAACAGCCAAAAAAACGGGCAGAAAACGGTCAGAAAAAACGGGCAGGAAAACGGCTATTTCCAACGGGCAGAAACAGGGCAAAATCGTACCTGATCGTACGGATACGTACGGAACGAATCGTGCGTACGATCTGATCCGTACGACGTACGAAACTAAGCCTGGTCCCAACCATACATCTACATTTTATTATCTGTTGGAGGTTTGAGATAGGCACATGCTTTGGGCATATCTTCTTGACACAAAAAATCCTATCACACAGTGAGAGACCTGAAGGGCTAGCCCCCCACCTTCCTCCTCATAAGCTCTGACAACCTCAGCCTCTGTGGCCCAAGCGACAATTCCCCATGAAATGATACAGGTCACGGTCCTGTCCATCATGAAAATGCAGAGAATCTGCTACCAAACCTGCGGAGCCTTCGAGCAATCCCAAAGACAATGTCGCTAAGACTCCTGCGCGTGGCCGCACTTCGGACAAGCTTCGGACAAGCTACTTGTCGACCGCCAATGGCCAGCCATGTGTCACCCACCAAGCTCCTGTGTGCCAGCAGCCAAAGAAAGAGGGTGATCTTTCAAGGCCGAAAACTGTCCGAGAGCCTCTTCCAAAAATCTGAGAAAAACCGCTAGGAGAGGCCCTGTGAATGCCAGTGTATTGCTGCTACTGGGGTGCCCTCAACCTCGAGCATCTGAATCTTGTGGCCTAGCCGCACGGTGTATGCGAAGAATAGGGTATCCAGAGTCTTCTCCCGATCAACAAGATCACGCCAAGTCCACTCCCTGGAGTCCCACTCGTGGAGTCCCACTCGAGGCACGTGAGGGGCCGGCTCTCCCAAATCCATAGCCGCCAGAGTCTCTCCCTGGCCACCTAGGCAGGCGGGGGATCAATGTGCCATTCGTGTGCCTAAAATCCGATCACCCTCATCCTCTATAAGCTACAGCCACTGACATTATCCAAAGGGGGCTTTGATCTCTCTAATTTGCCATGGGGACCAATAGAAAAAGCAAGCAAAGAACAGATGTCATCCGCCAATGAGGTGATAGCTCAAGCAGTGATGGTGTTTGCCTAGGAGTCAGGACCAAGAGGTCTTGGGTTCAAAACCCCCGTTGGTGCTTCCTTAGCACGGGCAGTGGAACATCGGTAACTATGGGAGGATCTTAGTCGGAAAAAGAAAAAAACAATTGTAATCTACAACATGGACTACCAAGAGAATATCATGCCTAGTAAACATGCCTAGCCACTACGCGGGAGTCCGGTCTAGAATAGGGGTCAGCCACTCCTGGGGAATAGTAGAGTCAATGCCGAGACTAAGTATGTCTCTACCTCGGATCCCAGCCAAGCCTCTCTCTTGCTAGCGGACTACCCTGCCAGACCGAGCGAGAAAGGGGGTATCTCTCACCTCAAGCTCCCTAAATGAGAACCTAACTGTGAGAGGCTGAGTAAAGTCCTGAAACACCATGAATCCACTCCACTGGGAACCCCATCCGGTACATCGTGCCCTCTAGAAAGGGCCAGTCAACTCTATCATAAGCTTTCTCAAAGTCTAGGAGGAGCACAATGAGGTCCTGCTACCGCATCCTGGCCGAAGCTATCACCTCCCAGAAAGTGAAGATGATATTTAGAATGCTCCGATCCTGAACAAAACCTGTCTGAGTGTCATGGATCAAGTCAAGGAGGAAAGATTGAAGTCTCCAGCTGATGGCCTTGGCCAAAATTTTGCAGGCGGTCCCAAGGAGGGTGATGGACTTCCACTGCCGAATCTCCAATCTGTCACCACCCTCCTTAGGAATCAAGTGAATCAAACCCTCCGAAAGTGTCTCTTTGGCATGGCACCTATAAGCATAATCTCATTGAAGGCTCGACTTCCATGAGATCCTTGTGGCAAAGAAAGAAGGATACCAGAAGCCCATCCGCCCCCGGGCATTTGCCCCTAGAGAGAGCTATCAATGCCTCCACCAGCTCCTCTACTGTGAAGGGAGTCAATAAGAAGGTCCAAAGAGCATCCACCGCTTGTGGGGATAATGGGCCACCTGTGAGGAGGGATCGGAAAAAATCAGTGGCAATGGCTCTCACATGGGGAGGAGTGGGGGGGGGGGGGGAGCGGTGTTGGGATCAGAAACGATAGCTCCACCTTAGCCATGCAACCTATGAATACCATCTCTCCACCTATGTGGGCCTGCAATCTCAAAGAAGTCCCCCGTGACTCTATCTCTAGCATGGGTCCAAAAGGATGCTCTGGCATGGTATCTATACTCCACCCTCCTCTCCTCAATGGATCTGATCTCTGTACGAGCAGCAACAAGCTGACTCTCAATCCACGGGCTATCGGGGGAACTCTCCTAAAGACACTGGAGAGAAGTAAGCCCCCCCCGAATGCTCCTCTCCTGCTCACAAAATCTCTGCAGTCAGCTCTATGTGGCCTCCTGCAAAGATCTATTGATCTCGCCGAAGCCCGTGTCGAAGGTGCACGCGGAAGAACCTGAAATAAATCCAGTCCCGTCCATATCTACTCTATCGTGCTGTAGATCTCGGGGTCCTGTATGAGGCTGACCGGAATCCTAGTACTCAAATGGTATGATATAAAAAAAAATCTTATCATACGATAAAATACAGTGTTTTTAAAAAAAATACTTCTAAACTTAGGTATTTTCAATTTCAAGATATGGACTATTTTAAAAAGGAGGGAAGCATCATAGTACAAAGGAAGCTCAAGCAACCATAGACAAGCAAAAACAAGACCATTATATTATATTATATATATATATATATATATATATATATATATATATATATATATATATAATATTTTTTTTAAATTCAAAAAAATCCATATGAGTCCGTACGGTATCGTGCTGTATAGTATTTTGTATGATATGGCGTCATACGCCGCACGGAAACAACTATGCCTCCACTCGAAGAGTCTTAGGTGTGGGTTTCAACGAAGAGTAGTCACAATCAGTCCTGGGGCAAAGGCGCGCCAGAATCCTATCCTCCATGTGTCGCCACTATGTCCGAGCGTAAGAGTAGGCATACTTTGAACTCCATCGATCACAATGAAGGTATCTGTAAGAGGGGGGGAGGGATACTGCAACTGAGATATGAAGGAACACAAAGAGCGGCACCTCCAGGCTAGAAGACACCACTACCCCATCTTGATCTCTATGGACTAAGCCTCCCAGCTCCATCCGAACCAGGGGCCAGAGATGGGTGAGCACATCAATGATGCACAAATCATGAAGATGGTGTGAGAGCTCTATTGCCTGCCCCTGGATGGCGACAGCCACCGACTCCGAATCCCACTCCGTCTCCGGGGATGCACTCAATGGAAAGGAGAAGATCATCGCGCCACTCTCTGGCATGGATGGCCTGGAATGATGAAACACCACACAAATCCGAATGGGAGCCACTGTCTCCTCAAAGATATCAGTTCCTTCCACCAAAAGGCCTCAAAAGAAACTGTAGTCCACCACCAGTCCCAAGATCCTAGGGGGGCCACTTGGCAGGAGAACCCTCGTTGGGGAAGCGACGATGGTCATCTCTACCGGCTCCGAGAATCGATGAATCAAATGGCGGATGGAGCTCGCCGGTTGCCTCTACTCCGGGTCGGGCGCTGCCAAAGGGCGGGGGGAGTGCTCTAGAAAGGCAGAGGGATGGGGGAATGGGAGCTGAGAAGAAGAGGATGGGCCAAGGGGAACTGCTCCGAGAAGAGTCAGAAGCGAGGATGAGGTGGAGGGGAGGAGGCAGAACAGGGTGGGGAGGTGAGGAAGAGGGAGATGGGAGTGGCTGGGAGTGATCCACCTAATGGAACAAGGAACGGAGCTGAAAGGGAAACGGGGAAACGGGGGAGAGGGGGAGAGAGGGGGGGGGGGTGGGGTGCGCAGCGTATGCTGGGGCAGCGAAGGGGCGCGCAGGTGGGGGCTGAGTGCAGAGGCAAGGGGGGCAATGGCAGTTCGAGGGAGCAGCTTGTCGCTCACTGTATCAGCTTAAAGCTTTTCTGAAAGCTTCAAACTAATTAATGACATAGTACAAGGGTGAGATTTCATCCCATCTTTCATATCATAAGACTGAAAGAGATGTCAGATGAACTCTATTCCCCTAACTCAGTATGTTCCAAATGAGCCACAGTTGGTTCTCCATTCTCGTGAAAAAAATATTCAACAACAGAAGTGTTCCAGAGATGCTTAGGATTGTACTAAAGAAAATAGTTCTTGAATCTCCTAAGTAGGATTGTACTAAAGAAGATAGTTCTCGAATCTCCTAAGTAACAATTTCCTTGGCTGTCTTGCTAGTAACTTCTATGGGATGAGGGGGCCTTGTTTTAAAGAGGGAGTATGTTGATCATAATAAGTTCGCAATTACATTTGAGATTAGGCTAATAATTATGTGCGGCCATGGATAAGGACACTAAAGGTTACTAGTGACTTATGGGTCACGGAACACATGAGCTAGTGTGAAAGGACCTATTTATTAATAGGTGTGCTTAAATCAGAACCCAAACCTATCTAAGTCAGTTATTGGCTCGTAAGTTGTATCCCTTACAGGGAGCATTCCTTGAAAATAAAGACCCAAGCAATGCCTATATCACGTTTTGGCCATACCCTTTGATAGTTGGCTTTGTTGTTATAGGGCTCCAAAATTTGGGCAACAAGCATGGTTTGGTGTCGGTCTAGCCTCCAGCTCCAGGGTGCTAAGGATGGAGCTATGTGAACCTGCCAGTTATCTTTGCAAGAACCCGCGAGTTCATTGACTGCTTCATCATTACAATTTTCCAACCTTGCACCAAATAATTGGGTGCTATCTTTGAGTGGAACAAAAAACCAATAATTTATCAAAGTTAAAAGTAGACAACCAGACCTGCAAATGATGGCATTGTCCATTGAGCCTCCTTTGACAAGGCCAGCAGCTTGCAACCTTCCAATCTGCATGCAACATAAGTTTGGTCCATAATAACCCTCTTTACATCAGCTAAAGCAGCATGTACATTCAAGATCCCGACTTGAGCCACTCTGAGAGACAACTAGAAGCATTTGTAATACAGTTAAAAAGAAACGAAAACAGAAACAATGCTGCCATGTGAGAGAGAGGACACGCACTATGAAGAGTGCAGGTTTACAAGCGCTCCAGACAAAACAGATGTATATGGAAATGACAGCCCGCACCCCCCCCTTCCCCCCCCCCCCCCCCAACACCCCACTGCCTGGGCCCATCAAGACAATTGAATGGGCTGCTTATCACCAAACCACCATAGTTCCTCCATTTCTTCTGTCAGCAAGAGACCATTGGCCTGCACTCATTGTGTATTCCAACTGAAAGAGCAGTCCCCACACACATGACGGCATGAAATTGCCGTTGTCAGCCAATCCCTTGAAAAAAGATTACCCCTACCTAGTCCAGTAATTTTCAAAAGGGAATTGATCTGCATGTCACTCTTCAGCACCACCTCCTCACCGCACAGGCTGCACACACCACCATCCCCATGTTGGCTTTTCACCTGCCTGGCCCCTTTCTAGCTGGCTGCTCTAGGCGGAAACCGTCCTGACTTGCCTTATCATCTTCTATGCAGGGAAACACTTTTTGTTAACTTTCTTAATCATCCTCTATGTAGGGCATCATACTTGTATGACATCTCATAGACTTTCTTTAATTGCATAACAGGCATTCTGCTTGAAGCAGTCATTTATACATCTATAGGACATGATGTTAAATATTAATAATGAGTAATATAACAGATGCTAGGTGGTTGTGTAAACTGGCACTTAGTAATTTAATATTCTAGGCTTTAAATAAAGCAGTTCTAGTGTGTGTGAACACCCACTAGTGTGTAGGTCCATTTATGTGTGGGAAGGCCTTGGGTGACGTGTTGCCAGGCTTCTGCCAGCTTGTATCATAAGTTGATAATAAAAATATCCAGACAGGGTGACCAGCCCATCCTCACTCCCCAGTGCAATGTTTAAGACACAAAATCTCAGCATTCATGAGCATACAAGTCTGCACGCATTCACCTACCATTGTTATTGTCTCCAAGAGCAGAGTCTTGGGGGGTGCACAAATAGAGGCTGCCTGCGCAGCTCTCGAGAAGCAAAGGGTAGAGTATCGCTACCATGCCTGAACACCTTTTTGGAGCCAGGCAGGAGATAGGGTAACAGGAAGCTTCTTTGCCTCCACAAGGTCCTCATTTCCACAACAATGGCATGTGGGCCAGATGGAGTGGTGGCCTCTAACCCCTCTCTGGTTCATGCCATTGCAACAAACTACTGCTCCCAGTTTCTTTCAGCGGAAAAACACACATCCCCCTCCTTCGTCCCAAGAGCATGCGCGCCAGCACACATGAAGGCACCTTCTGTCGGTTGTCTCATATGATCTTTAGTGAACACTGAATTCTCCCTTCTCAGCGGCGGACAAGCTAAAGAAGGCTCTTCAAGCTCTTTAACACCAAAAGTGACCAGGAGAAGATGGGCTCCCCATTGCCCTTTTCCAGGGACATTCCGATCTCATGAAGGCTGGATGAGGGCATGCAGACCTGCGCCCTCTCGGAGAGGCTAGCAGAGGGATCATTCACTTGATTCCCAAGAAGGGGGGCGACGCGCTTGAGGTGCAGCAATGGCACCCCATCACCCTTCTCAGTACGGCCTACAAAATCCTCACCAAGGCGATAACAATTAGCACTAAAGACAAGATAATGAGAGCACAAACAATCTCCATTAGATGGGGGGCCTTTAAATAGTAGGAGCTTCCTGGATAAATTTTTTACCTTTTGGAATGTGATTGCCTCTGCTCAGATGAGGGAGGCGGATATGGCAGTTCTCCTCCTCGACTTTGAGAAGGCCTATGACCGTCTTGGTTGGAGTTTCCTAGAGGGCACTATGCTCCGGATGGGTTTCTAACTTTCTCGGCCTCCTAGGTCCAAGGAGTCTCAGTCCTCTACTCAACAGGGCGGCAAGGGTGTCCTCAGGCCAGCAAACAGCTCTTTGGGGCATCCCGATTCCCAAATGAGGTCTTGGAGAGGGTAGTTGGGGCCCAATACTGTCCCCTTGTGTATCTTCTAAACCCTAATCTCTGTGCATTCAACTTTCAACAAGCGTTAAGCATCAATATCTTATCATTAAAACGCTTCCGCAAGCAAGTGCATGTTAGAATATGATTGTTGGATTGTAGAAAGAGCGGAGATTAACTCAATAACGATGCGGAACCCCTCTTTGTGGGGGGATTGGACAAAAACATGCTAAGCTACCTTGGCCCTAGCTATGTGCCCATCACTGCCGGACCACAAGAAGTTGATGTACCACATATTAGGCAACAAGACCTGGTTGCCCACAACAATACGGCCGATGAGTGCGATTTACAGCTCTGGGGTGATGGTTATACCTACTTGGCATCCAAGGTAGAGTGCAGCAGTGCCTATTGGTATCCATTGGAAAGTGTAAGTTAGAGGGAAGCAGGGTCCGACATGACTTGTGCCAGTTGATCCGTGCACTAGAAGCAAGGCAGAACACCTCATACCCTTAGCAAAGCGTTGGAGATTGTCATCAGAGCTGGACTGGTAGGCAGCGGTATCATCTGCAAACTTTGCACCCAAGAGCTCCTCCAAGGTGCAATAGGGAGGCTGAGGCCTGGTCTCCTGTGTGCACAAGAAGCTGCTCATAGCCTTCAGGACGGATAGGAAAAGAAAAGGAGACAAGGGGCAGTCCTGCTGAGCACCTTGAATGAGGACGTGGCGTGCCGATGTAATGTGGTTGAGGACTATGGGGTCACTATGGGTCCATGGTTATAAGCCCATATGTACATAGTAGCACTAGGAGTTGGGCTAGGCTCATAGGTTTGGGCATGGGCACTAGTGAGGGTGTGAAACGGGCAGCCACTATATAAGTGAACTTGTAAGCCCTAATCACAATAACTCTTGGATAATCATTTTACTATCAACTTCTTGATCAATGCAAGCTTTCATAATGATGCCTCCCTTCATGAGTCTGCATGTGTATACTCCATGTTTTTTTTCGATTGGCCTTAAGCCCAAGATCCTCCCGTAGTTACCGATTTTTGACTACCCGTAGGCGCTTACCAAGGGGGGGTTTGAACCTAGGACCTTTTGGTCCAAGGCAAACGCCTTCACCACTTGAGCTATCACCTCATTGCCATATACTCCATGTTAATGAGTATAATTCCCTCTCTTTCAGTGGTATAATCCCCTCTCTCTTTGTAATGTGGTTGAAAACTGAGGGGTCACTATGTATGAGCTCATATGTACATACTAGCACTAGGAGTTGGGCTAGATTCATAAGTTTGGGCATGGGCACTAGTAAGTGTGTGTGAAACGGACAACCACTATATAAGTCAACTTGTAAGCCCTAATCATAATTAACTTTTGGATAATCATTTTACTATTTCTGAAATTTCTGCAAACCCTAGCTCTATTTTGCCCATTGCTTCTCTCTTTGCTAGATCTAGCCATAGGTTAAATTTCAGAGCAAAATAGAAGCAACATGAGCACTGTCTTGGCATTTTTGAAGCCTAATTTCGGAAATATCTAATTCCCCCAATTTTTGAAAATTGTATGCACCTTTTTGGCCATTTTCCCAAATCCTAGGCTTCCCTCTTGTGCTCCAAGCTTCCATCGCTCAAGATCTAGCAATAACAAGCCTTTTGGGAGCATCTAGGGCAAGCTCTTCAACCTCTTCACTTCCAAATGCAAGGCACAACGAATTCAGAGCCCACAGCTCATTTTTGAATTTCACCTACTTCATGGGAGCTTGGGAATGAAGATCTTGAAGGCTTGAAGGCTCAAATGCAGTTTCTATCAAACATTTTTATTTTGGCTTCTTGCAAGCTTCAATGGAAAAATTAGGGCTTCTCTCAAACATTTGTGAGTATTTTTATTTTGGCTTCTTGCAAGCTTCAATGTAGAAATTCTTGGTTGTGTTGGTTCTTTAAAAATTAGGGTTTTCATGAAGCCATTCGCAAGGGCTTGCTTGAATCTTGGCCATAGCACGCTATGTGATCCAAGATTTGAAGGATTTGAGCATTCTTGATGCATTGGTAGGGACCCTTGTCATTCTTGACACATATGAAGCATTGGCAAAGGATTCTTGTTGATTCTTCAAGATTTTCATGATTCCATAAAATAATGCAAGCATCCATGCTTCTCATGCTTCCATAGCCTTCTTGAATGCATTTATGCAAGCATGCCCAAGGATTGAGTGAATCTTGGATGATTTACTCTCTTGAATACTTCATGTGCATACACTCCATGAAATTGATTGATTGAAGCATCATTTGGTCCAAGTTTTGGTGTCTTTCTTTTGTTCTTGAGCCTTGATAAGAGGCACATGTTGAAGACTTGGAGCATTGATGATGGAAGTGAAAGGAGATCAATGAATATGATTGAATTGGATGCAAGAAGCATGAGTATGGGCTTGTCCATGTAAGTGATCACTCTTACCTCTTCATTGCAAAGAAATTTACAATTCCTATCTCCATTATACATGTGTGAGAGATATCCTTGGCAAAATGCGGAAGAAGAGGCCAAGGGGGGAGTGTTTGCTTGAATTATGTTACCTCGGGGCCGTGGCAACTGTGGAATGGGAGGATTAGGTACCGCATGGAGTGGTGGAAGACGGAGATACAAGGTCACATATATGGGAAATGTATGGCAAATGTATGCCACTAGTGACATTGAGTAAGCCTTGCATTGGCCTTTTCTGGAAGGCTTGTGGTATTGATTGCCATGTACATAATGATGCCACAGAGCAATATAAATACAATCTTGGGTATGATGCACGTATAAAATGGTGTTGATGATGCAATTGATGCCTGATGATGTGTGAACACATGTATATGAGCATGACACACAAAGCTTTAAAATTTGACCAAGTCCCAAAACATGACTTTTTGGCTGAATTATGGCTTCACTTTAGAGCCTTGCAAAATACCAACCGCTTGTTAACACACAAAGGCACTCGCACGGTCTCATAGCCAGTAGTTCCGGGCGGCCCTGACACTACAAGACAAGCATTCATTTATGAAATCTACTAAGTCATCACACAAATATCAGTGATGCAAATGCACATGTACTTCATTCTCTAAACTTGTAACAAATCAAATGACTCTAGTCATACCAGGGTACCACTTGGGCCTTAGAAGAAGCATTACCATCTCTGAAATTTGTCTTTGCACCTTTTCCATAGACAGTGGAGTACCTAGGAATGGTGGAATCCAATGTAGCACCATATGAGGGTTTCACATGAATCATCATTTCAGCCCTTGAAGGAGTCTTGGAGTGCCAAGCATGAAGGTATTTCTCTTCATAGATCTTTGCTAATATCATAGCTGCCTTGAGAGAAAGTGGTCTTTGTGCATTCTCATCAGCACCAGTGCTAGACTTACTTGATCATTTTTGTACCTCTCACTAACCCCTTACACATGCAAAGCAAGCTTGAGAAATTGGTTTGAATACTCTCTCACACTTCTTCCTTTTTGCTCTAGGTCATTCCACATGCCAATGACCTTGTTGTTATGCAACTCCAAAGTGAAGGTCTCTCTCATTTCCTCTTTGAAGGCTACCCATGTAGTAGTTGCATACCCATTAGACGAGAGATGTCTCCATGAAGCGTGAGCATATACTTCGAGATGTAGAGTAGCAAAATAGACTTAAGCCCTATCACTCCTTGGATTGAGCTGAAAATGCATGTCCATTTTGTTTACCCATTCTTCAAACTCTTCATTGGACTTAACATCACCTTTGAACTTGGTGAATACCAACTTGTCTTTGAGACCTTTGAACTCATCATGATCTCCTTGGTTGTTGGAAGTAGGTCTACCAAAAGTAGGTCTCCTATTCCAGCTTCCAAGTACCATCCACCATAGGCTCTTCAATGACAATCCTCTCCTCTTGGTGTCCAATAGCACACAAACTAAATCATCTCAGAAGATAAAATCTATCTGATCAAACAATTGATCTCAAATTTAATGTTACCATTCTCTAAGTCTATGTCATATACATATGTGAGTGCATTTAGACCTAATGCCAAAACCGATAGTTGTGCCTAACGGTTTCACAAAATTTGTCAGAGAATCATTCAAAATTGGTGAAAACATAAAACCAAGAGCAATTCTAATCACAGTTCGTTTTCTGTTATTTGATTTAATCCGCTCACCTTAGGTTAACTATCCCCCTAAGGAATAAGACACCCCAAGATAGAAATATAGATACATTGTGAAACCTTACATGCGGGAGATCCTAACGTCCCATACCACCAGAATATACCCCATATAAAATCCCCTTTAGACGTATAAGGCTGAGTTGGAGTGACCATTTCCTCCTCAATCCCCATCATGATGCAACTAGACTTCCACCTCAATGTCATGGTCAAAACTTTAGGTTAGCTCCAGATCAATCTGCCTTACTCAACATTCTCAGTACCATCTCCCTCAATGTGGGGTTCACAAAATCACTTGCTCTCAAAAACAATCTAGCATACCTGCAATAAATCTATCTATGTAGCAAGTCTCAACCATAAATGGTGAGTCAGAATCAACATATAACCACAACAACTAAGTCCTTCATAGGAATACTATGATACAGAGCAGGTGCAAGGACTTGAGGCTAGATACCATGCATTTTCAATGTGCACCCTTGTCTAGGGATGAGTTGCCAGTGTGTACCACGAAGGCTGGCGATCAAGTTGTGCAAGTTCCAGGTGCTCATCCACAACATACAAGATGTAACCCTCTTGTATGATGTACTGATGTACAAGCTAGTCAGGACCCTCATTAGACTTCGGTTAGGTAGCCCCAAGACAGCAAGTCAAAGGTTGAAGTTAGGATTTTTCAAGTTGGGTGCATGTGGTCCATGGTACTAGTGGCACTCAAATATTAAAAGGGCATGTGTGCTGGCCTCTGCCTAGAGCTGTGGACAGCCCATGGGCAACCTTAAAGAGGCCCGAGGGGCCTAAGGGCAAGGGTGCCCAAGGGGGCGGCCCTGTATGGGCCTTTTTGTTCACAACCATTCTGTTTGGTCCACAACCCCCGTCTCTCATACACGATCTAGCCAATGCCTGAAAAGAAGCTGGAGGCCACCATATAGAGGTAAACGCAATGATCTGAGGTGCAGCAAATGCAAGCAGAGGGGTGACCAGCTTATTCACCTTCCAGGCAGTTTTAACTTAGGGGCCGACCAGATTAGTCACCTTCCAGGCAGTTTTGCGCAAGTACGTGTGCGGACTTCTGCAGCCAAGCTTATGCACTTGCATCCAAGTATGGGATGCACGTGACATCCCCTCGTGATTAGCTTCTTGATCAGAAGTGCATTGCTTCAAGGTAATCAGTCAACAATGCCAAGTAGTCCTGAAATAAATCTCGTCAAGACAAACCGCTTCATGCGTCCCTTGATTTGTGAAACTTCATAAGGTACCAACGCTTTGCAATAACAAGATCCATGCTTGAAGCAGTGGGGAGCAATCTGATCTAGAATCGTCACTTCTGCCTCATTAATCACTTCCAGCTCGTTTCCCATCTGCCTTGGAAAGAATAGGACCCGCATATTGCTTTAACCAGTTAATATGAAAAACATCGTGCAAAGTCGGAGCTTCATCGAGAGTTCATTTATCTTTTTCAAAATCAGAAAGGGCCCAAAACTTAGAAATGACAGCTTGGGGCATCACTTGCACACTTTCTTTGATCTCTACTTCATGATTCAAAGGTACACCTGATCTCCTTCTGAGACTTAGACGTCTCGGCTGTTCTTGTTGGCCTGGCTCGTGTAGGCCCCCTACGCTTTGGTAAGGCAATCCTTGACTGCTTCCAAAACTTCTTGGTAGGACTGTGACCCGGTTTTTCTCGAGCAGACAGGAGATTATTCGCTTCATGAAAAACTAGAAAGGCCGTCCAAATGTTGCTTCATGATGCAGAGTGATGCCAATGAAAGATGAGAACGAGTCATTTAGCACAGTCTGAACCAAAGTCAAAAACAACTCTCACTTTCCCAATTGGTCATTGACATAACACTTGAGCACATTGAAGGCAAATTGATTCTACCTATCTGTCTTTGGGTGAAAAGCGCTGCATATATTGAGCTTTGTAACCAAATTATCAAATAATGCACACCCAAAATGACTTGTAAACTTTGCATCACAGTCTGAAAATATGGTACGCAGGAGTCTACCAATTGGACAACAATATCATATAAACCATATAGGCAAACGAGCAATAGCTTTGACTATCACATTTCACTGTCACGGGATCAACACCACAAATTAACAAAACCTCTGTACCATAGTCAAACAATGTATGTTCTGTTTCCTGGTTCTCCAAGGCAAGTTCATCACAATATATCCTGGCGATATATCCATTTGTATTTCAACTTGCTAGCCAACCATTTCCAAGGCCTTTAACAACAATGTTAAAAAGTGTTTGGTGGCAAGTTGGGGAAGGCCACATTGGTTTAGAATGCCACATCGCATTAAGCCTGGCTTTCAGAAAATATTACCAATGAAAAGATCGTGAGTGCTGCCATTAATCGCAGCTTTAACATTGTCATTATGGTGCATCTTCAACCACCTATTCCTCACGTTGCAACCTTGCATGTTTGTCAACTTTGTCCTGTTCATGCCTGTGTGCCTATCTATGGAACACAGCTTACCCTATGACATGGCAATGGAGCCTGCTTTTTCCATCTTTTGTTGTTTGCAAAACATTTTCGGGATTGATGCTTTTTTCATTCCATAAGAACATTTTGACAACCATGCATTTAAGTGCTCTAAAAAACTACTTCCACTAGCACAAGAATGCATCATGAACAACCCTAATAACTGAACAACCAACATATGCTGTCATTTCATTATCTTCTCGGACCTTGAAAACTTGGTTAATTCTACAATTGAAAAGATTGATGAAGCTTAAAATTTTACTAGAATGTCCATTCATACCAACAAGGTAGTAATCTCTAAGCACACCAACCTGCTCAGCAATGCCAAAAGTTCGAGCAGGTGCAATCTCAACTTTATAATTAAAAGCATCACCTAGGCAAATAGAGAACCATTGAGTTCTGATGGCTGGAACCTGCATATAAGCATTGAGATAAGGAGAGCGGGGGAGGGGGAGCAATTCAGCAACAATTTTTTGAACCACATCCACCACTATTGTTTTTATGGGTTCATATAGGCACATACATACAAATACAGATAAAAATGTATGTATCTGTATAACAAACAACTATATACATACACATTCAGATACATACATACCTGGAAAAAAAAAGCCTTCTATTAAGTACAAGAACAGCATAATTCCACACAATGTCAAAAGTTGTCTCCACAGTTGTGTCTCCACGCTGCTTATTATGTGCCTGATGCTAACTATAGGGTTATTCGACCTAATCTGGCCGAGGGATTAGAAAACGTTGGCAGATTATAAGGGTCAACGCATACCCCATAAGTATAGCTTTGACTGGTAAAAGCTATATAAGTGAAGATTATGTGACGAGTGGGTTATGGTCTTGTTGTAGCCTTGTGCCATGATAGTGGTCAGTACCTAGGCCATGAGGGCAAACTCACTCTTGCAAGTCCATATGATGCACACGATTTGCCAATGGCCCCTTAGGGCAAGTCCTAGTGGTATCGAACACCAAGGCTTACTGGTATGGTCTGTATGGACAAGAACCTTACCCTATGCTCCAGGATGATCCGATGTACTACATCAACAGTTGGGTGATGAACCTGAATTTGGATTAACGTGTGTTTAACATGTGTTTAGGGGATCTTGGAAAGGGTTAGGTCGCGACAAACCCTTGATAGTTGGTATCAAACCTACATAAGTTGATGGGAGAGACGAGGCGACGCATGAAGCAGGTTTCTGTAGGCTTTCAGACCTGCTTTCCTAGGGTTTTTTACGCAAGATTCAGGTATTCCTCGGATACTATCGCTTTTGGGTTTTTTGATTCATGCTCTCGATGAGGTAGGGTGTCGATGGTCTATGTATGCTTGAGCATAGGAAGGGTCCCGAGGGAGGAGGAGAAGAGAGACGACATGCATGTGTTGATGTTATGTGTGCGGGTACCAACACACACAAGTGTCGTCATGGTGAGCATGAGGCTCGTCGGTTGACTGCACGGCAGCCATATTATCGTTGCAGCAGGCCCATACAATGCCCAGTTGCATAGGCCGTAGTGACACCTGTCCGTACAGGGTGTGCTAGTTTCCATACAGTTGGACAGGGGCACACACGTGGTCATACAAGCGGGTGACGTGGCAGCCTGTACCAGCGCAGGTCAGAGTAGAAGAAGCGATCAGCAGTGCATAGGCCCAAACACAAACGTGCGCATGGGAAAAAGCAAGAGAAAACAGTTTTACGAAAAAATTTGGCACCTGCTTTTTAACCCAAAAAAAAAGCATGATATTTGTTATTTTTGACAAATGTTTTGAAAAAAGCACACATAAAATTTTGATTTTTACCCTCTTGGGAATTTTTAAAAGAAAAACTTGAGACCTTCTCACTATTTATAGAGCCCTAAGCCTCCTCTTTTCTCCACAAGAGCTTGTGAAGCTTGGGGAGAACTTGATTGGAGGAGCACGAGAAATTGGACCAGCCCTTTACACTCTTGGCTTGCGAATTTTGCCTTGGTTTTCTCGCTTTCAATGTGGGAATATCCTATCTTGATCACTCTCCTCCTCTAATTTTCTCTCACGATGGTGGATCTCAACTTTGATGAGGACGTCGAGCACATCAAGGACCATTATGGTGACGATGAGGCAGTTGAAGAGCAAGACACGGGTCAAAAAGCAGGAGATTGACAGAGTACATGGAGAACGCGGAATTTGATCGGCTTAAGGAGGGATGCAACTTTTGCGTGCCCATGCTACACATATGGACACACTTTGGGTGGAACTTTCGTCCATGGATGCCAGGTGATTATCAATATGGGGTTTCCCAAGAACCATAGCAAGACATTGGAGGAGGCTATCCACTGCTCTAAGATCTTCAACGAGACTATGGCCAGCAACACGAAGAATGTCTCAAAGTCAAACACCAAAAAGTCGGGACCTAGGGGTAAACGAAAGTTTAAACTTGGGAAGGCCGTCGAGAAACAAAATGATGCCAATATGAAACCTACAGCAAAGAGACTTTATATTAAAGAAGGGCGATGCTTTAGTTGCAACCAAAAGGGCCACACTCACAGATTTTGCCCTCACGCAAAGAGTGGTGGCAAAGGGGCGAACATAACTGAAGTAAAAGGTCATCCTACTTCCATTGATTGTAGCGTTAGTTCTCCAATTTACGATCCCAATGATCTAATCTGTATATGCGTGTCAGCCATGTGGAAGATTGTGGTCATCTTGTTTGACCTGGGGAGTATTTACAATTTCGTGAATTGCAAATTGCTACAGAAGTTGGGAATACCAACGCACCCAAATGATCACATCTATCGGGTAAATTTGGTTGCAAGACATGGGCAAGTGTGGAATAGAGAAGTGTCGAAGCTACCTATTATGATTAAGAATTATACCGAGTGTCTCGATTTTTTTATTATGAATCTAGATAGGGTAGATCTTATTTTAGGTAAAGAACGGTTCTATGCTAAGAACTAGGATGTCCATGTGGACTCAGAGAGACATATCATCTTCTTTTCAAGTAGAGGTGTCCATTTTTGTCTCAAGGTGATTATGTGGTTCAACCCTCTACTCTTGTAAATTCAACAACATTGAATAATATATTTTATGATTCTAATTATAAAGTGAACCATGTGTTCTTGATCCCCTTTCATCAAATGTACACTTTTATTTACATTCAGTAGAGTTAGATCCATGGGAGAGACAGGTTTTGGATAGCATGAAATCAAATTTCTCTTAACATTTTTTATGTTGAATTACCACATGGAGGGAGATTGATCATAGGATTGAGTTGGCTTCAAGCGCTTAACCTGCAAGTATAGCACCTTACAAGATGAATCAACTCAAGGAGGATGAAATAGCTCGTTAGTTGTCGGAGTATCTTAGATTCACAAGAACAAATCCCATGGGGGGCACCCATGCTTTTGTGGCATAAAAAGGACGGTGTCACCATTTGGCCGCCCAAGCGGTGTGCTTCGAGACTTTGATCTTTGGATTTGAGCCCTTCGGCTCTAGACTGGCTCCTGTGGTGGCTAGGACTTATGTCCTAAGCCTGGAGTTTGGACATGGGATTCCTAACGGCCAGAGGACTCTGTGTCTATGGTCAGAATAGCCAGAATGGAAGATTTTCCTTCACAAATTGTGCATTTCATTTCATGTTTGCGTTCCCGTTAAATGTTTTCGCGTGAACTATTTGGTTTGCCTCCTTGGCCTATGTGTCTAGTTCACACGTCAGGGACGCCTGCCCATGAACCATGCGTGTAAACCTATCTTCTGACTAGTTTGTGGCCATGCAAACAAGTGGTAAGCTTTGGTTTTACCCCCTAGTTTATTTCAAATCTATGTTATGTTATAAAGTGACTTTGCAAGTTCAAACCCACTTATAACTGGGTGGATGTTGGAATAGTCGAAGTCTCAGTGGTGCGAAAGGTTAGTTAGGTCTTTTGGTGTGAACACATCAGGCCTCTTACTAAGGGACAAAAGATAGGGCCCTAATGCCTATAAAAGCATGTGCTTGGATTGTATTTTGTTATAATCACAAGTAATTAGTATCACTTGAGCTGTGCAATCTTCTCTCTCTCTCTCTCTCTCTCTCTCTCTCTCTCTCTCACCATGGCTTGATCTCTCCATCTTTCCTTCCACTCTCACTCCTCTTGGTCCTAGCACCGTATGTGTCTTACATGGTATCAGAGCTAGGCCGAATCCATCACCACACTTCTTGCCATTCATAGGTGCGTTTTTAGGGTTTCCTTACAATCTCTTTTCAGCCCTGAAGTTAGTGTTTTCTTTTCATGACAATCAGCTGCCTTTTTTCAGCTCTAAAACACCTCCTCTCAGCCATGAAACCCGCCATCTTTGTGTTGCAGTTTTTCCCCCTCATATCGCAGCCCATGCCCTGCTGCGTTTTCAACCCTGAAAACTGCCACATATACTGCTTTTTTTTTCATGCTGTAACCAGCCCTGAAGCCTGCATTTTTCCTCATGCTTCTTCATCACTATGCTTACAAAAGATGCCATAAATCTGCAGCCATAACAGTCCATTCAGCCGTGTGTTCTTCACACCTGGATACCTTCTAAGTCATCATAAACAGAGGCACTTCTACAGATATCTAGAGCATGGAAGCATACAAGAGCAGCATACCCATGTAGAAGTTGTAGATTAGCAAGAAGCAAGCCATCAACATTATCTACATCATGTGCATTATTTTTTTGATCCTCTGGTAAGAGCTTCAATATGGATCAATCTCTTTTTCAATGTTTTGCTTCATTTAAAGAGGACACACACGGTGCATAGACAGGTGCTTCAGTCGATATTGTTGGATTCATCAATGACATCTCTCAGCTATATGGTGACTTTGTCATAGAAGAGGGTATATTCTGTGAAATCCATGACTCAACCTTGAGTATGTTTGATGTGATAGAAAGTTGGATGCTTAACCATGACATATAGCAAGGACAAGATAATTGTTTGATCTTTGTTGCTAAGACAACCACATGCGCTACATGCCATGCCTCTTCCATGGAGCTATTCACACGGGATCTTGAGAAGTCAGCATTGATGCCTATTTCTGGGCATGTGTGTTCTGCATCGAATTTTACTTCTTCAACAACGAACACATCTACTGCGGGTTTCCAACTTTCCTGCATTGGCCCAGGTGCCCATGGCTTGGAAACAACACCGCAAGAGGATCTTCATCGACGTCGAGGGGGATTCTTCCTCAATTTCTAGTCCTATTTATGTATGAGTCAAGGACTTTTTGCTCAGGTTGTCCCCCAAAATCTCGATAGTTTGGCTGTCTTTTTGAGTTGTTGTAAAGCCTTGATGCTATAAAAGGAAAAGATGAAGTTAGGAGTCACGCGCGAGGGGTGGGGGGTTGGGGGGGGACCCTTGGAGAGCGAAGATGGTGAGACCCGAACACAAAAGAAGCACTCAACGTCCAACTCCATCACATTACTGCAGAGAGGAGACCTAGCCATGCGCACCTCCAGTGCCATGCTATTCCCTCAATCAGCTTACGACCGAAGCTAGATTAATGCTTAGCTACCGGTGTTGGAATAGTCGGAGTCTCAATGGTGTGAAAGGTCATTTAGAATTTCTGATGCGAGCAGACTTATTAAGGGACAAACAATAGGGCCCTAGTGCCCACTGCCTATAAATGTATTCCATTATAATCACAAGTAATTAGTATCACTTGAGTAATTTGTATCACCCCAGTGAGATAGCTATATTTATGTTTTCATTTTATTTTCCATTCCATGATGAGATATGCCATGGACATTATTGTACCACTTTGGTCTCATAGGCCCGATTGGGTCTTTAGTAGACGCTTAATATATCTTTCTCTCTCTCTCTCTCATGCTAGAGCTTGAGGCTCTTCGTTTGTTTTTTTACGGATATTTTCTTTTAGTTTTACTTTCAGTACCATAATGATGTATTCCATGGACATAATGTAACATTTTGGTCTCATGGGTCATTTTGGCCTTTTGAAGACATTAATACAACTTTTGAAGACATTGACAGTTGTACATTGATTTGTCTCATAGGTCGAGTTCGGCCTCTAGTAGACGTTAATACAACTTTCTTTCTCTCTCTCTCTCATGTGAGAGCTTGAGGCTCTTCGTTTGTTTTTTTACGGATATTTTCTTTTAGTTTTACTTTCAGTACCATGATGATGTATTCCATGGACATAATGTAACATTTTGGTCTCATGGGTCATTTTGGCCTTTTGAAGACATTAATACAACTCAACTTTTGAAGACATTGACAGTTGTACATTGATTTGTCTCATAGGTCGAGTTCGGCCTCTAGTAGACGTTAATACAGCTTTCTTTCTTCTTTCTTTCTTTCTTTCTTCCATTTTTCCTACAATGGACACTTCATTTATGACGATGGACTTTTTATCACATGGCCGACCAAAGGACAAGGAAGGACTCCTATGTTTTATATTGGGCATTTGACGTGGCATTGACACCCCACCCTACCAAGACAAACCATTCATGGTTGAGACTAATGCCAATGATTATGCAATAGGAGCAATTTTGTTCCAGAAGGGTTGTTCCAAGAGGATAGGCATGTTGCTTTTGAGAGCAAGAAGCTCAATGAAGCCCAAATGAGATACCCTACACAAGAGAGAGCTTCATGTTGTGATCAATGCTTTGAAGATTTGGAGGGCGTTATTTGTATGGCTCCCAATTTGTAGCCTTGACCGACCATGACTCTTTAAGTATGTATGTGACCAACCCGAGTCCTTAGTTGAGGGGAAGTGAGCTGAGCTAATGTATAACAACAACTTGCATATAACTAATCTCCTCGAGAAACCTACAACCTGTTCACATGAATCCAAAGACATGTTTCCACATGAATCCAAAGACTTGTTTCTAATTGAATCCAAAGACATGTTTCCACATGAAAACAAAGACTTGTTTCTAACTGAAGCCAAAGACATGTATCCCATAAACCATAGGCTTGTTTCCTCGAAACCAAAGTCCTGTTTCCATGAGAAACCCACAGATACACCATCCAAGCACAGTGCCAAAACCAGGGCTGTTTTTCACATCAACACCCTGTGCTTTTTCCATAACCCAAAGAGAGAAAGATAGAGGACGTGTCAAGCAACCCCCCTGAATACACATAAGTTCGAGACGAGGAGGAACAACACATCTCTTCCATGAACATCATCCCGTGCATCCTTAGCTTGATCTCCCGTATCCAAATCTCTTCAGTTGTCATGGCACTTCCACTTCCAAGTTGAACAATCTTCAATCAGCCCCAAAGAACAATCCAATTGTCGAGTCACACTGCTTTCCTCCTTCCATACTACGACTGTCATGTCTCTCTCTCACAAGAGACCAGGTAAATCAGCCCACAAACCGAGAAGAAGAAGAGCCAAGTGAGAGAGAGAGAGAGAGAGAGAGAGAGAGAGCAATATCCATGCGCCAGGGCCTGCTCGGTTGTGTGCCGCCTGCAGTCTGCCTGCCAAGAGAGAGAGAAAGAAAGAAAGAAAGTTGTATTAACGTCTACTAGAGGCCGAACTCGACCTATGAGACAAATCAGTGTACAACTGTCAATGTCTTCTGGATGTCCAGAAAAAAAAAGGACAAAATGAACATGAAATAAACTATGAAAGTACTGAGCTAGTGGGGGGGTGTGATGGATAGAACACTACTGCTAGAGACTGCAACCTATATGCGCAGGGTATACAAGAATGCAATGCAGATCTGTCTAGCTCCAACCAATACCATAATGGGGGTGTAATATGTGATACATAGGCGATGGCGAGGCAAAAATACCTCAGAGCATGATCTCCGGGTGTGAGTGTAAGTGAGCTACCCGCTCCTGGATATGGTGCTGATGTTGAGCCCGTATCTTTGTGATCTCCCTCTGATGTAGTCTAGGAGTCTGGTAGCCTGGTGCTCTCGGTCTCCGTCTGGCTCGGAGGTCCGCAACGCGCTAAAGTGTAACCCCCTCCTCTGTCAGGGTAGACACTGGGATATATCTCTGGAAGAAATCAATGAGCTGGAGCTGGAGCTGTCGCCCACCTCTCCCTGTGGTATGAGTCCGTAGCAATGTCTCTCTGTGGCGCTGTGTCTCTAGCAAGAACTGGCGAAATCTGCGCTGGTCTGCAGACTCCATGATCTGGCGGAGTGAGGGATGTCCACTGAAGGTGGTGGTGTCTCTCTCTCTAATGACACTATATGCTCTGCATCTGCATACATAATGTTCCTCACTCTCAACCTCCTCCTGCCAGTCCTTCCCGCCTTCCATCCCAGAGAGAGGGAGAGCACCGTCCCGCCTTCCGCTTCTTGCCAAGGGACCCCGGAAGCATGCTGCAGCCCGTAACTCCCCAAAGTGGAGCTCCTCCAATAATAGCGTAGGCCCCAGGGGCCACGATTCTGCCAAAAAGGCTATTCTTTTCTTTTAATGGCTTTAAACCTTTGTCCCCCCCACCCCCCCCCCCCCACCCCCAATGGGGTTATGAAAAGGACCCTTAATAAATCCTAGTGTCACCTCCCTAGGACGCTACCCAAAATAGTGCCATTAGAACTGATGTCCAAAAAGCTATTGCCAAGCTGTCCCAATAGCTGTACCAATCTGTCCATGAAGCTATTGCCCCAAACTGATGCCATCCACACTGTCCACCATGTTCCCGTGCACACTTGCACAATGTCAAGAGAAAAACACGGGGCCGTAACAAAATAAGTAAGCCATGGCCTCCATATGAGCATTCACGCAAGCAACGATTCGCTAGTCTATAGCGTGAAAGCACTTCAATAAGTACCTCTAAATCCATGATGAAGAGCTAGAACCATAAGAGAGGGATGGCGAGGGCTAAGCCCTTCACACTAAGAAAGGGCACGTGGAACAAAATTAGTGACTTTCCCCAACCCCGACTACCACAGGGAACAAAGAGAATCCAAATAGTAACTTTTTCCAACCCCAACTAACACAAGGAGCAGAGAGTGTCACGTGCACGCCTGTGCCATGGCTAGTCCTCTACATGAACATCTTTAATCTTCGATTAATCATCAATAAATTTAGCATTAAGGTCAGCAATGGTAACATAAGTACCATCTTCATCAGTAGCATGAGAAGCATCATCAGTAGAGCAACATCATCCTCAGTAGAAGCCTCAGCTTCATCAACAGGATCATCATCATCATCACCATCACCATCACCATCATCATCAAGGGGCTAGATGACCTATCGGCTGCCAACAGACAGTCTAGGCAAGAAACGGCAGCAGCCAAAATAGGCATGGCAACATGGTGGACAGCACTTAACACAAAGCACATAAATGGAATTTAATCCCTAGTTCATGTCCACATCAGGCCGACAAGCCCTCGCAGCTGGCCAACTGGCATCCCATACATATATATAAGCATAAGTCATAATTCGGTCAATCATCCAGTCCATCAAGTCATTCTGATCATTCATCAGTCAGTAGAAGTTACGTAAAGGCCAGAGATCAACCCTCCAGGGCTAACCAAGGGCCTACAACATGTACAAGCATTTATGCAACCTTTTTATACTGTGTTAAAATACAAAAAACCCTAACACCAATCTCTCTTCTTCTCTCTCCTCTCTCTTAATCATGTGTTTATTCAGCATCTTGTTCTTAATCACTCTTAAGGTTGTGGATCAGTACAGAAGGCTTCCGCGCATGCAAGAGCATTCAAGCTCAGCCCACTAAGCTTTGTCCCAAGGAAGGTGCACAGTTCTAGCAGAAAGGTTGCAACAGGGTAGCAGATGGAGTGGTCTGCCAACATGCGAAGCCAAAGGAAGCGTTCCCTAAGGGTATGTACGCAGAACCAATACATCATTAAGCTCTCAGATCAGTTCCAAAGGCCTAGCAACATGCATGATCAGTTCCGGCATGTGACCAACCATTGAATCTTTAAAGTATGTATGTGACCAACTTGAGTCCTTAGTTGAGGGGAAGTGAGCTGAGCTAACGCAAGATTATGATTTTGAAATCAAGTACATGAAAGGGAATTCTTGATGCCTTGAGTTGAATTTGTAAGGTGAACCGGTTGATATCATTGAGATTGGTAATGACTTGTATAATTCCCTAAGGAGATTGTGTGAGTCCAATGGACATTTTGGTCAATATTGGAAGCAGGTCCAAAATGGGAGCTCCAGGGATGATGACCATAGCTTAGAATCTAAACCTTGATGTAGGGGGTTTGGCATCCGCTCATTATTTGGAATGGGTGGTGGTTCGAAAATGAAAAGGTTTGTGTACCAAATGTGCTGGAGTTGAAAGAGAGGTCCTTATTGAATGTTCAGTAAGTCACCTTGGGGTACAACGAACCTATGATTTGATAAAATGCACGTTTTACTAGCCAAAGATATAGGCATATGTCCAAGACTATGTCATAAAGAGTCTATGTCGTAAAGTGTCCTCAGTGTGAATATGGCCGAATGTCTTGAGGCTAGAGGAGTGTTACATCCTTTAGATATAATGGGAAAGTATTCCCATGAACTTTATAGTGGAATTACCTTGATCCAACACGTAGTTGTTGATCGACTAACCAAGATGACTAAATTCTTACTACGACTAAGTCAACCATAAAAATCCTTGAATTGGCACAACAATTTGTTGACCAGTTTTTCAGAGTTTAAGGATTGTCTTCTTATATCGTGAGCAATACGGGCCTCAAAGCTTACTCTCGTAGTTGGTTTTCCAGTGATTGAAAACTACACTGAGTATGAGTTCCTCTTGTCATCCTCAATCTAGTGGGCAAACAGAGAGGTGGAGGATATGCTTCATGTGTATGTTTCCATGAGACCGTATAGATACATCCCTATCATCGAAATCGCCTACAATAGTGCTAAGCATATGACTATCAAATACGACCTGTTTATACTCATGTATGGGTATAAACCCAAACCCCTGTGACCTTGAGACCTAGGGGTTTGAAACTAGATGCAACTAAGGATTTCTTGTTAGAGATTGTAGAACACTTACCTTTGCAACCTGTAAGAGCAAACTCCTTGCCCTTAGGCTTCTGGTCTTGTTGGGTCCCATACTTCAAGCTCTCCCACGCCCTAACCACCCTATCGAAATGAGTAACCATGGCCTCCATATGAGCATTCACGCAAGCAACGATTCACTGCTCTATACGTGAAAGTACTTCAATAAGTACATCTGAATCCATGATGAAGAGCTACAACCATAAGAGAGGGATGGGGAGGGCTAAAGCCCTTCACGCTAAGGAAGGGCGCGTGGGACAGAATTAGTGACTTTCCCCAACCCCGACTACCACAAGGAACAAAGAGAATCCAAATAGTAACTTTTTCCAACCCAAACTAACACAAGGAGCAGAGAGTGTCACGTGCATGCCTGTGCCATGACTAATCCTCTACATGAACATCTTTAATCTTTGATTAATCATCAATAAATTCAGCATTAAGTTCAGCAGTGGTAACATAAATACCATCTTCATCAGTAGCATCAGAAGCATCATCAGTAGAGCAGCATCATCCTCAGCAGAAGCCTCAGCTTAATCAACAGGATCAGCATCATCATCAGTAGGATCAGCAGCATCATCATCACCATCACCATCATCATCAAGGGGCTAGATGACGTATCGGCTGCCAGAAGACAGTGAGACGACAGCAGCCAGAATATGCATGGCAACATGGTGGACAGCATTTAAGGCAAAGCACATAACTAAATGGGATTTAATCCTTGGTTCATGTACACAACAGGCCGACAAGCCCTAGCAGCTGGCCGACTGGCATCCCATACATATATATAAGCCTAAGTCATAATTCAGTCAATCATCAAGTCCATCAAGTCATTCTCATCATTCATCAGTCATCAGTAGAAGTTATGTAGAGGCCATAGGTCAACCCTCTGGGGCTAACCAAGGGCCGACAACATGTACAAGCATTTATGCAACCTTTTTGTACCATATTAAAATACGGAAAAGCCTGACACCAATCTCTCTCTTCTTCTCTTTCCTCTCTCTTAATCATGTGTTTATTCAGCATCTTGTTCTTAATCAGGCTGAGGGTTGTGGATCAGTATCCGCGCATGCAACATCGGTATCAGAGCATTCAGGCTCAGCACACTAAGCATTGTCCCAAGGAAGGTGCACAATTCTAGCAAAAAGGATGCAGCAGGGTAGCAAATGGAGTGGTTTGCAAACAAGCAAAGCCAGAGGAAGCATGCTGTGAGGGTATGTACGCAGGCAAGTGACCTACTGTTGTGTTAAGGGTAAGGGAAAAGCAAGCATGGGGACAGATGCTCAGTTCTTCAACAAGACTTGGAAGTGGAGCTCAAGAGTGAAGGTGTTCGTACAAAAATATTAATTAAATTCAAAGTCAGTAAAGTACAAGGTCAAAGTCAATAGCAATTCACAATCAGTAGTAGTCCACGGAGGAAGGATGACAGATTGTCCACGCCGCCATCAAGTTTAGCAAAAGGGAATGTCACATGCAAACCCGTGCCATGGCTAATCTTCTGCATTAACATCTTTAATCACTGATTAATCATCAGATAATTCAGCATTAAGGTCAGCAGCAGTGGTAGCATAAGTTGTCACCATTTGGCCACCCAAGTGGTCTTCCTCTATTCTCGTGACAAGATACAGGAGGCCAGGGAACTTCGCGTCACCCATACTGAGGCTAGGACTCACGTCACCTACGGGAGGCCAGGCCCCGTGTCACCCTTAGTGTGGCCAAGACGTGGAACCCACTGTCAAGGATCCCAGTTTAGGCTTCCCATTGAGCCAATTCCGTGCTCGGGAAGACCTGCTATTTACAGGTTCTGAGAACGGGAGATATTTCCATTGCATAATACATATGCATGCGTCTTTGCCTGTTTGAAACTGTTTCACATGACTTGTTTTCATGTGAATGCCTGTTATGACGTGTCCAGTTCACGGGCAAGGGACACCCACCTGTGAGCCGTGTGAATGCCTTGTATTCTGACATGGTTTGTGGCATGTGAATAGGTGGTAACTATTCATTTAATCCTTGTTTATTATTGCAAAGGTTTTATAACCTTAGCAGTTCACATTTATTAGAGCTGGCCACCGGCCACCAGCCACCGCCTCAGTGCCCAAGGCGAAAGGTCAATAGTGTGGCCAGCCCAAATGCTGGGCACCCACACACAGCCTCATAAGTGTGTGGACACTTTAAGGAGGTGCCCACCATTAATTATGGTGGACTGTGCCACATGGCACAAGGGATTTGCACCCCTCCACCTCCTCTCCCCCATTCTTCTCCACCTCTTTGCACTTTCCCTTCTCCTAGAAGCTGACCCTTGGCTCACTTCCCTTTTTCTGTTGTGCACCTGCTGTAACTGCTGAAACCCTAATTGTACCTTATGTGGGCACCTGCTGAAACCCTAACAGTACCTGCTGCACCTTCTGTACCAACAGTACGTGCCGTACCTTCTGTACCAGCTGTACCTTCTCTGGACACCTATACCTGCTGAAACCCTAAAATGTACCTGTTGTACTTGCTGAAACCCTAACAGTACCTTCTGTACCTGCATTACCTGCTGTGGGCATCTGTTGTACCTGCTGTGCTGGATGTACCAGCCACCGTACCTGCTGAAACCCTAGCTGTACCAACTATACTTGCTGAAAATCAGAACTGTACTCCTCGTTGTACTTGTTGAAAACCTTGCAGTACCAGCTGTACTTGCTGAAAAATCAGAACTGTACTCACGGATGTACCTGCTGAAACCCTAACAGTACCAGCTTGTGTACCGGATCTTCTGCAAGTACCTATTCGTGTACTTGTAGAGTGTGAGCACCTATTTGTGTGCCTACACTTGGGAGGACCAAGTCCGTTCCTCTACGAGTTGTGCGAGCCAGGCTCTGGTACGAGAGCGTCTGTTCGTGCGTGATCTCAGAATGACAATTTGTCGTTTCGTGTTCACACAACTCCAGGTGTATGAGGAGTCGGGGCTGGTTGTATTGACTCATTCGACAAGTCCGGCTTCGACATTCTTCACCGGCAAATACTTGTTTAGGTAATATGTCTTCATATTATGCATTGCATGGATTATCTGGCTAGCAAGCCCTTGGAACTTTGTACACAAATAAAATACTCCAATAATAAACTTCAGTATTGAGGGAGGGAAGCGCGGGGGGGGGGGGGGGGGGGGCGCCGCCCCAATGGTGTACTGTGCAATGCTTCTCTTTTCCAGATTGTCTCGAGTATTGATGTATCTTTCAGTGATTATGTGTATTGTGGCTAGTTCATTTTAGTGTTGACGAGTGTATTGTTCACAAGACAGTGCTCAAGGACGTTCACACCTAGTCGGTGTAGTTTCAGTGGTATCAAAGCACAGTTGTTTCCCTCTTCTCAGTGGGGAAACGGTCGTTTGGGCATTGAGCATCATGTGAACAGCCGTCATTCACTATGGATAGCCATGCACACAATGGACAAGGGCCTAGTTCAACTAGTCAAGCAAGTGGCACTCATGTTTCTGAAGCTTTGGGCAATAAGCATATGCATACAAGTTATGTAGAGAAGCACACACATGTCGAACAACCTTCTCGAGGCAAAGAGAAGATGCATGAAGATGACCCAAATGTATTGAAGGCTGAGATGGAGTACATGAAGGAGCAGTTGTATGCCAAGGAAGAAGAGCTCAAAATTTTGTACGAGAACCCACAAGTTCACAAGCTTATGGAGGCTACAAAGGCCGGGTAGCACACACAATGGATTCTATGGCAAAGGAATTGGGTGTGAACCCTCGTGAGATAGCTCTCAATTATCTCATACGCAGTGGGGATCATAGTTGTTTAAAAACGCGTTTTTTTCATGGAATAAAAAACGTGAATGTTTTGAAACGTTTTTTTTTTTGGGAACGCGTTTTTTGCAGATGATTTTTTTTGTGAAAAAAACCTTGGATAACATGTCGCCTACTGTACTTTATCATTTGTACGTTTTTGCTTCTTCGAACTTGCTGCGGCCGCCCTCCACCGTACACAAGCTGCCGCCGCATGCTATTCGCGCTTGCAACCTGCTGCTATCTTTGCTCCGCATCCTGCTCCAGGCTTGCTCCCGCATGCTCACTGCTGCTCCAGGCTTGCTCCCGCTGCTCCAACCTCCGCTTGCAGTAGTGCTGCTTCAGTCTCTGCACTGTGCAGGCTCCACCCTAGTCCCTCCTATCTGCTGCAGGCAACAACCTGCGCACTGCTCCTGCCTCTCTATTGCTCCCACATGCCACCTCAGACCTGCCTCTTCTACTCGATGGTCCCGCCTCTGCCATCTGAAGCTCTGCTCCCGCCTTTTGCCTCTTCTACACCCGGCTTTGCCCCATTTGCTCCTGAGTCTTGAAATGGGCCGAACTCCCGATCTAGTGAATGCACATGTAGAGGACCTAACTAATTACAATGAAAGTGGCCAATCCAGGTGGAGATGCAAATATTGTGGTGACATTTATACAGGGAAGGCTACCCGTATCAAAGCCCACTTGGCCGGGTTAAAGGGAAAGGGCATTGCTATATGCCCTAGAGTGCCCAAAGATGTGGTGAATCAGGTACGAGCACAGATGACTGCAAAGTCTCAAGATGAGGGAGAGGAGTTGTCGGGCAGTGGTCAAGGTGTGACCAAAAGGACAAAGGATCAAGAAGAGGAAAGTGAAGGATCGAGTCAAGCTGGGCAAGATGTGGCTTCAAGTTTGGTGCACATGCAAATGCCTGTTAGTGACGCACCGTCATGTCCCCTAAGTTGCCCATGGTGAATGCATTGAAGAGGGGGAGTGTGAAAGCAGGCATCCAAAAGCAAGCTGTGGCAGCAACTACCAGAGAGATAACCAAATTGTTCATTCAATGTGCATTATCCTTCCACATATTGAAGACAAAGCGATGGAAAAGTTGCATGAGGGCAATGAGCCGCATCGGCTATGAGTGGGAGGGACCTTCATACGAGACCTTGCGCACTCGTGAGCTTAGGAGAGAGCGTATGCAAGTAAAGAAGGACATACAACCCCTTAGAGCTACATGGGAGAAATATGGATGCACACTTCTATGTGATGGATGGTCAAATGTACGCAAAAGAAGTGTGTATAACATTTTGATGTCCTCCTACAAGGACACTATGTTCTTAAAGGCTATCGATGCCTCTTTTCCAGGTACAGTGGTGACACGGGAGTTCATTTGGAGACACTTACGTGAGGCTGTGATGGAGATAGGCCCAGAGAACATAGTGCAAGTTATTACAGATAATGGCTCTAATTGTGTCAGTATGGGCCGTATGTTACATGAGGAGTTCCCAAAAATTGTTTGGACTCCTTGTGCATCACATAGCTTGGATTTGTTGATGGAGGATGTGCAAAAGATGCCGTGGGTTGGCAAAGTGTTGGCCACTTCAAAGTTCATTGTCAAATTTGTCACAAAGAGACCAAAGGTGCTGAACATCTTTAGAGTAGAGAGTGAGCTGCAGCTCCAAAAACCCTCCTCCACTAGATTTGCCTACATGTTTACTCTAGTTGACAAGGTACTACGAGTTCTGGCCGAACTCTTACGCACAGTTGTTTCACGTGCATGGTTTGAGATGAATGAGGTGAAAGAAAGAAGGCCCAAATATGTGAAGTTTGAAACCACTATAATGGGAGATGAAGCCTTTTGGAAGAAGGCTGAATTGTTGGTGAGGATTCTACAGCCATTCTACAGTGTCTTACGCATCACCGATATGGAGGGCAGCACACTTGGCTTATTGTATGAGTATATGGACAAGATCGGTGAATGCATTAACAAGGCACAAGGCTTGGAAGAAGAGGAGTAAGTACATTACTACATTAACTAGGAAGTTGTATCATTTATGCATAACACACCTAATGAATTTTAATATTTTATGTATAATGTTTTAATGAATCAATTAGGGTGACGGATCTTCGCAATGCGTGGCTCACTCAATGGGATTGGTTTCATAGACCAATTCATGCTGTTGCACACATCCTCCATCCTCTATGGAGAAATGACAAGCAATTCTTATGTGAGGAGTTGGAGGATGGCTGGAGGGAGTACATCGATGATTTGACTGGTGGAGATGTGCAACAGTTGAGGATACTAGAGCAAGAGGGCCTACACTTTCGGAATGGCACAGGAAAACACTTTGGGTCCCCCATTGCTCGCCTACGAGATTGCCAACTTGAGCCTGTGTCATGGTGGGAGAAATATGGCATTGGTGCTCCCCATCTGGTAAGAACTTTGTTGCAACTTGCCTGTGATCCTAATTTCCTAAAGTGATGGAGTGTTAGTAAATTTTCCTCAACTTCTTGAATCTTCATTTATTGTAGTAGCTTCTAAGTTCTTCTAATTTTTGAATGGCAGAGAAGCATTGCCATGAGAGTTCTCTCACAAGACTGCAGCTCGGGTCCTTGTGAGAGAAACTAGAGTACTTGGGCCCTCTTTCACACAAAGAAGAGGAACAGATTATCTACCGCTCAGCTGGAGCGTTTGGTGTATTGCCACTGCAACCTTCGTCTTCTTGAGGAGAAAGGCAATCCCATTGAGCCTTGCCAGGTGAATGTCGACTTGATCGACATCGAGAAGGTGAAAGAAATTCCAAAGATCCCACCAAATTAGCGAGACATTTATGCTATGCTCTACGAGGAGGCCATGCAGTCGATTCGCACCACCTAGCCGACCGGCAGTCAATCAATCCATGGATGCTCTCCAAAGCCTAAAGGCACCAAGGCTCATTGTTGTGACTCATTCAGCCCTTGTTGGCTGGGTCATAGAACTAGTCATAGATTAGGTATTTTCACCTTTTCATTGAAGGCAGCCAAGGGCTGCAAATCTGATGTACCTCTTTGTACTATCTGATATACTAAATACTCAACTATCTCTCTCTCTCTCTCTCTCTCCTCTCTCTTATGTTTGCGTTTTTGCATCAGCATGTTCCAGGATGTGTTTAGGGCTAAAAGACAACTCCCAGAGCTTCCGCATGTAACATTGGTATCAGAGCATCACGCTCAGAAAAGCTAAACATTGATTCAGCCCCATATGAAGGTGTACAAGTCCAAGGCACAGGAAAGTGCACAAGTACGAGGCCCAAGGCAAGAACACAAGACAAGGAAGGACTCCCAGGAGGTTTGTTGGTGGTGTTCCACAAAGCCCAAGGGGATGGCAGTCCAATGAGTCAGGTGCCACTTGGGGCACCCACGAAAGGCTTTCAAGCAACGGTTCCACGGGAGGTTGATGCTCCAAGGGGTGGAGTGAGAGTGCCAAACTCATTCCTCACGAAAGAAGACCAGAGACCGTGTTCAGGGACAGGGCAAGAACAGAATGGGGACTGGATGGAACAGATGCATAGATCATCATCAGAGTTAAAGTGGATTTGGAGACCAGGCCGAGTGTTTAGTGAAAAGATTGCCAAAGTAGGAAGGATGACAGAGGGGACTCTGGGAATAGAATGGAATGATGACAGTCATCCAAGAAACAGTTTGGAATCCTGTCATCAAGTTTAGTAGAGGGGGATGTCATGTGCAAGACATGCACAGGCATACCTCAAAGCTAATCCTGAAGAGGCAACAAGATAAAAACAGACCAAAACCAGACTCTTGGAGCTTAGGTAGCTGATTTGGCAAAGGAGTTTACTGGTGGAGGACATGGTGAGCTGTCGGCCAGCGCTTGATGCCCTGGATGACATGTCGGTTGTAGCTTAATACTGGATTATATGTCTTGGACCTGGCCGACCAGCAGTCGGCCAGTCCATGGGTGCTCTCGCAAGCCTATGAAAGGCACCAAGGCTCATTGTTGTGACTCATTCAGCCCTTGTTGGCTGGGTCATAGAACTAGTCATAGATTAGGTATTTCCACCTTTTCATTGAAGGCAGCCAAGGGCTGCAAATCTGATGTACCTTCTTGTACTATCTGATATACTGAATACTCAGCTCTCTCTCTCTCTCTCTCTCTCTCTCTCTCTCTCTCTTCTGTTTGCGTTTTGCATCACCATGTTCCAAGATGTGTTTAGGGCTGAAAGAAGACTCCCAGAGCTTGAGTTTTCAATATCTCTTTGTCCTGATTCGCTCGCTGAAGCTCCCCGCCTCACCCTGCTCTGCGCACCCTCGCTCCCCCCCCCTCCTCGCGCCTGTTTTCCTTCCGCCCCCCGCTTGCTTCCCTCTGCTCGCCGCTGCGCCCCCCCTCTCCTTCCTCGCTGCTGCGCCGCCCCCCCCTCCTTCCTCGCCGCTGCGCCCCCCTCTTCGCCATTTCGCCACCCCCCCCCGCTGCCGCCTGTTCGCCATCACCCCCCCGCTGCCGCCTGTTCCCCCCCGCTGCCGCCTGTTCGCCATCCCCCCCCCGCTGCCGCCTGGTCGCCCCCCCGCCTCTTCGCCTGCTCTCGCCGCCTCCATTCAGCAGCGCCCCGCCTCCCTCCTTCTCGCGTTGTCGCCGCCCCCCCCCCTCTGGGCCTCTCCTCTTTTCGCCGCCCCCCCCTTCCCTCCTTTGTCGTGCTGCTTTTCACCCCTTGGGGGTTTTTGTTTTTTTTCCCTCTTCGTCTTCCGTCCTTCCGCCTCTTGGTGTGCAGCCCGCTTCTTGCAGGTTTTCCGCTTTCGCCTCGCCTTCGCTTGAGCTTCAGACTCTGATGGAGACTCCTCCCGCCTCGTCTCAGAGGGACTCTTCCGCAGCCCCCTCGCCCGCCACCGAGGTCCTCCCCATCAGGCTTTCTCTTTCGCCGGAAGAGGAAGCGAGCCTCACCGCAGAGGTGGAACACCTTCAGGCTCACTCCACCATCTGCCGTATAGTCGGCACTCGCCCCAGCAGAGGGGAGATCAGGGATCTACTTCAGGCTCGCCTTCTTGCAGATGTGGGCAAGATCCTTGATGTACAGCTCTTGGGCCGGGGACATTATCAGATCGAGTTCGAGGCCGCCCAGAGCGTTGCCAAGGTCCTTGCCATGAGTCCTCTGGATATCAGGGGTGCTCGGGCTTTCTTCAGGCCTTGGCAGCATGGATTTGACCCAGCTGCGGCGGAGCAGGGAGAGCGCCTCTTCCATATTACAGTTTGTTTCCCTGGTCTCCGCCGGGAGTATCTTCCGCTCCTCTCCAGGCTCGGAGCACTGGTGGGCTCGGTTCTTGAGACGGGCCCCTCAGCAGCTTCAGTGGTGGCCAGAGCAGCTGGGCTACCTTCGGTCAGAGTGTTAGTATCTGACATCTCCTCCCTTCCTAAGGTCATTCAGCTACCTAGGATAGGGGGGGGGTGGATAGATCAGAGAGTGGAGTTCTCGGGGCTCCCGAACCAGTGCTTCATTTGCAGGCAGGTCGGTCATTTGGCCAAGGCCTGCCCTCGCAGGAGACCTCGGCCCTCACCACAGCAGCAGGCCACGGATGGCCCGCCCACAGATTCGGCTCGGCAGGCTGCCTCAGGGACACCTGCTCAGGCCACAGAGACCTCGGAGTGGCAGCCTGGACAGGGGCGCCGTCGAGGGAGACAGCCACAGCAGCACGCCCAGGTACCGCTGCAGCAGCAGCCACAGTCTCAGCCTCACTGGGTTCCCGTGAGGAACAGATTTGCTCCCCTTCAGGAGGAGACCCCTGCAGCGACCGAGGACCAGGAGATGCCAGCTCCCCCTCCTTCACCTCCCCCACACCCATCCCCTCCCACCGCCTCGCTTCCACCATCGCCTCCTCCCGCCCCCGCTCCGGTCTCGGCAGCGGCTCCCTCTCCTCCTCCCTCGCCTCCCCCTCCTCCCCCTCCGCCCGCCTCGCCTTCCCGGGAGGTCCTGGCAGCTCCCTGGCGCTCACCTGCAGTCCGGAGGGCGCTGAGCACTGACCTCGCTCGAGCATCTCAGAGGAGACCTATGCCGATTAGGGCCTCACGGATTTCATCTATTCGTAGTCGGCAGAGTCGCCTCGGCATTCGACAGCGCTCGGCGGCGTTTGATTATACCTTCACACGGCTTTTTGGAGCAGAGGGCCCCCATGAGCCAGCACCCATCCGAGTGCATGTAGTGATACCTCCGGCCCGCGGGGAGGAGGCACTAGACTCAGCAGTGGCCTTCTCGTTCCCTCTATGTGGACCTTGTGACCGGGAGTGGACTCTAGAGCTCGCTCTCAGCACGTTGAAGACTCAGGCAGTTGAGTTTTCTCATCACATGAGCGATTTGGAGGTTACAGATGTGCTAGGCCGACTTTGGGAGTTGGCTCATTTTGTCTTGGATCCCGGGGGTGTGGATACATCCGGGATTCGGCATTTGGTCGTGCGCATAGTTGCAGATTTGGCGCGCGACCCAGGATATGTGAGCATTCACGAGGTTACTATGTCAGAGCAGGAGGCAGTCGCCATGGGTCACAGCCACTGGCGCCTGATCCGGGATTCTTGCAGTACACCGGGTGGGCAGACTCGCAACCGTTCGGATGGGGACTATTCTCCATCCAAGCCGCTTGCGAAGGCCCGCCGTACGGCTGAGACAGCATCCACCTCAGTAGGACATCCATGAGGATCATCTCATGGAATGTACAGGGCCTTGGCGGAGCACACTTTATACGCTATCGAGGCTGCTTGAGGCAGGAGCTACAGAGATGTCTGGTTGGTGGCAGCATTGACATTCTGATGATGCAGGAGCACCACTTGGGTGAGAGCAGGATCCGGAGATATGGTTCGGTGATGCCTGGTAGATGGGACACTTTCTGGTCTGCAGGGTTTGGTCCGTTGGGTGGACAGGGAGGAGTATGCATGGTTATTGCAGATGCATGGCCGCAGGCCATTGTGGACCGAGGGATCATTGTGCCTGGTAGAGCACAGTATGTCATTCTGAGGATGCATGATGAGCTATTGGGTGTGCTCAACATCTATGCGCCCAATCATGCTAGTGCCAGAGCAGAGTTCTGGACTCAGGTTACAGATGCATTGCCAGAGGCCGCACATTGGTGTGTTGGGGGAGACTTCAACATGCTTGAGGACCCGGCAGATAGGGTGGGAGGCAGTCATGTTACAGTGCACGGCACGGAGCTTGCAGCTTGGGACCGGTTTTGTATGACACTGAGGATCACTGATGCATGGCAGCATGGGGCTTTCTCCCGGTCTCAGGACAGTCTTAGTTTCTCTCGGTCGGATCGCCGGCAGGGAGGGACTAATCTATCTCGGATTGATCGCTTTTATGTGGGCGATTGGTTGGGGGAGCGAGGGGGCTCCGTCGGCATTCTTGCTGGCACCTCATTTTCAGATCATGCGCCAGTTATACTGACTTTGGAGGAGGGGACACGGGAGCCCAGCTTGCAGTTGAGGATCCCAGAGAGGGTACTTGCAGACCGCAGTCTCGCTGAGGACATTGAGAGGATCTGGCATGATAGTCAGTGCTCTGACCAGGATGCAGCGGGCCAGTGTGCCCAGGGACTCATTGATCTTAGCTCTTTTCTACACGCTGCAGCTTTGACACGACTGGGAGAGATTCGCGAGCGGGAGCAACGGCTGAGACGCAGCCTTGCTTCGCTACAGCGCCTTCAGGAGCAGCAGCCTGCATGTGAGTGGGTGGCGTCCCAGCTGAGCCAGGCACGCCAGGAGGTTAGAGAGGCAGAGGAGCAGAGACATGAGTTTTACTATCGTCGTCAGGCCTCTCAGTGGACGCAGCTTGGTGATAGAGTGACTGGGGAGTTTTTTGAGATCACTGGACCCCGTCATGCGCGAGCAGGGGTTCGCCAGCTTGCTAGACCGGATGGATCGATAGCTACTGAGCTCGGGGAGATCAGAGCCATTGCCACTGCCTTTTATCGTGACTTGCTTTCAGCGGAGCCAGCCACTGAGGATCGAGATGTATGCAGACAGACTGTTTGGGCCCATGTGCAGAGGAGGGTCACAGACCATATGCGCACAGTTCTAGGTGCGCCTCTGTCAGAGATTGAGCTTGCCGAGGCCTTGAGGGTCCTGCCGCGACATAGTTGCCCAGGGGAGGACGGACTGACGCCGGCCTTTTTTATGCGCTATTGGGACCTTTTGGGGCCAGGCCTCCGCAGGGGCTTTCAGCATGTTTTGGACACTGGGGTGATGCCGCAGAGCTTTTCAGAGGGTTTGATCTATCTTATCCCCAAGGGGGAGGGAGTATCGGATGACATTCGGCATTGGAGGCCTATTACGATCCTCAATACTGTATACAAGGTCTTGGCAAAGGCCTTGAGTTTGAGGATCCAGCCCTTCCTGGGGGAGTTGATTCATGCTACTCAGACAGGATTTGTCAAGGAGCGCAGTATCCTTGACAACATCTTTACTTTCTGGGAGGCGACGGCCCGAGCTAGGTTTCTTGGCGAGGACTTGGTCGTGATGCTTCTCGATTTTGAGAAGGCATACGATAGAGTTGATTGGGGATTCTTAGAGGGCACTATGCTACGCCTTGGCTTTGAGCCAGGATGGATCAGAGGGGTGGCAGCTTTGTATTCCACAGCTTGCAGCCAGGTGCTGATTGCAGGAGGTCGGGGGCCGAGTTTTGAGCTGACCAGATCAGTCCGTCAGGGGTGTCCTCTCGCCCCTTTCCTTTTTCTCTCCTTTGCGGAGGCTATGAGTATGTATTTGACGGCAGAGGAGGTTGGTTTGAGAGGACTTCAGCTTCCAGTCCGGGGGGAGGATTTGCTTGATGCTGAGTTTGCAGACGACACGGGCTTATTTTTGCATGGCCAAGAGGCCAATCTTATTCGGGCAGAGCAGTCGCTCCAGGTTTTTAGTGCAGCTTCGGGAGCATTGATCAATTGGCGCAAGACAGTGGCCTTTTGGATCAGTAGTGCTCCCACTCCGGCATGGAGTCCGGACCCCGGTTTTAGATGGATTCCTCCCGGCACAGCAGTGCGGTATTTGGGATGCCAGATTGGCCTCGATTTGTCACCTGAGCAGCAGATTGCCCCGCTTCTTCTGAGCATTCGGAAGAAGCTATTGTATTGGAGTACAGCTCGACTATCCTTGGCTGGGAGGGTGGTGGTGGCAAATCAGGTGCTGTTAGCGACTATGTGGTACATTACGTCTTGCTGGATTTTTTCGAGCTCTTGCATCAGCCAGGTACAGAGGCTGATTAGGAACTTTCTGTGGTCTGGGCGGGACGGTCAGCCAGCTCGGGCAAAGGTTGCATGGGCAGTTATTACACTCCCGCTGGCTCAGGGCGGTTTGGGCATTATAGATCCAGTCGATCAGAGTAGAGCCTTATTGGGGAAGCTTATTGTTCGGGGGTTGCTTCCAGGCGCTGAGCCTTGGAAAGAGCTCCTCTTGCAGCGATTGCAGGCCCGGGCGCCTCGTGCAGGGGGTACTTGGGCACCAGAGATTCGCTGGATATTCATAGAGATGAGGAGGACAGGCCTCAGTAGAGGATGGGAGGACAGATTTGCTTTGAGTATCCTGAGAGCTTGGGAGCTGCTGAGACCGGGGCTCTCTCAGCGGCCTCCGTCTTGTGTTGAGGAGCGGGCCAGGCAGCCGCTCATCTGGAGCCCAGCGGTTCGTACAGAGCAGGGTCATATGCTGGGTTCTCGGCCTCGTCTAGCCTGGGGACCTTTAGCGGCAGGCCCAGCTCGTAGTTTTGGAGACTGGCAGGCTTTCTGCAGTCTACCAGAGGAGACCCAGGTGGAGAGGCTGAGTCACTTCAGAGGGGGGTTGATTATGAGGGATGATATTCAGGAGGCACTTTCAGAGGAGTGGTTCACACCTTTCGAGCCAGTGGCCCCACGGTGGATGGGTGCCTTCACACAGTTGGAGATCCTGATTGCTGTCAGAGCTAGCACTGAGGATGGCAGATGCCTCTATTATGAGATTCAGGATGAGGGCCGACTCCAGAGAGTGGAGGTGGAGTCGCCTTTGGTTGCAGAGTGCACCTTTCAGAGGATTCGGGTAGTGGCTGCCGCTTCTCGGAAGTGGCATATTGACCCCGACCCTGCTGACGTGCTCCCGGATTGGCGTATATGGGCATATGCAGCGCGCCCCTTGGCCCGGCTACAGTGGGACCCCGGAGAGTACGAGTGGCATGATCCTTATGCATCCCTTGAGGCCACAGAGATCACATTTTTCCAGTATACTGTTCGGCTGGGACGGCATATTTTGACGGCGAGGAGGACGGTTTCTCCAGCGGCAGCGGGGCATTGGCGATTGCAGGGACTATCACAGGAGTTCCTGGAGGATTTCTGGGCTCGACTCTGGGCTAGTCGACAGGCCCGCAGGATCTCGGCTTTTCAGTGGCTGGTCGCCCACAGGGGCTCAGCAGTTGGCACTTGGCTTGTTTATAGCGGTCTTCCGGCGGCCTGCGTCCGATGCGGCCACCCTATGGAGACACAGAGACATTGCCTTTGGGACTGCCCTCAGGCACAGCAGATTTGGCTGCGGATGCTGCGTATTCTAGTCCCCCTCTCTCCAGAGGGTATGTTTACGTGGGGTGCCGCTGCTTGGTCGACTTCGTCAGGGCCTGCTATGGGCTATGAGATGGAGCAGGGCAGTCAGGCCATCAGATTTATTAGGGGCCAGCCTCGCCTGGTTCCGGCACCGGATTTCTCGTCCGACAGCTGGACACAGGAGAGGGATTTACGATGGGAGCTCCTCAGCAGCCTCACCATCTGGTTCACCTGGAGGGCCCAGTGCTTCACGGCCTTTGAGGGGAGATTAGAGCCACCAGCAGAGACTGTTCGGGGGATTTGGCAGGAGTTGATCCACACCCTGCGAGGACAGTACGACCGCATCCGGGGAGACTCGGATGAGGCGATTTTACGGCGCCAGGCCTTTCATACCACTTGGCGCTGCGGCCCGTTCTACACCCTACACACGGGATCCCCCCGTTGGCACTACAGGCCACCTGTTTGGCTCTTCCCCCCCCCCATTGTATGATTTAGCCGCTCAGTCCTTTAGACTGATGCTTGTATTTTGCAGCACCTAGGGAGAGTCTCCCGGGCTGCCATGATGTATTCACTGCTCTTCTCTCTGTTAGGAGCAGGAGAGATCTCTTTTGTAGCCCTACGGGCGTTTTTTTTACATAACTAATGAAAGGATCTTTTCTCGGAAAAAAAAAGACTCCCAGAGCTTCCGCATGTAACACGGGGAGATGGGAAATGATGTATCTCGCAAGGTTAAATCCTATGTACACAAGGATGAGGCTTCGGTGACTTCAAAGCAAGCGTCCACTCCGCATGGGTCGAGAAAAGAAAGAGATGTACATCGCAGAATGAGTGGCAGACATGCTGAAAATGTACATGTGATGCATGCTTCTCATGGGGAAAGTGATAGGTATGTAAGCCACAGCAGTTTGCCTATGGAATTGGCTAGAGAAGAGCCCCATCATGGGCTGGAAAAGCTATGTATAATGTTGGGACAGCCAAGGAAGACCATGTGTCACCGGCTACTCATGCCACTGAGTATGCCCATGGTGAACAAGTTCCACGCAGGGACCCTTATGTGAATGCAAGTACTGGGAGACCACCGTTGCACACATCACCATAGGGCACCTACCTCTATGTCACATTTTTCTCGCCATGGACATATGCATGTACCTATTGCTGCCCCATTTGACAAGGGGAAGAGAAAGCTAGAAGACGAGGGTCACCATGCCAAGAGGCTTAAAGAATTTAAAGCAGGTGGCAAATCTGTTGGAATTTATGCATCTCAGTGTTTTGGGGTTGTACCATTTATTTGGTATTTTATATATATATTTTTTCCTTCATTTATGTGGTCGTGGAGCAGTTGGCCAGCTCTAGGAGCAGCTGACTAGTTCCCCAAGTCACTATATAAGGAGTTCCCCCATTTCTCATTATTTCATCCATTCCCTTGCACAAGTTCAACATTCTCTTGCTGGTCAATTGCCATTGTAAAGCTTCAAGCTAATTAAAAGGTGATCTTGTCCACAAGCTCTCTCTACTCTCTCTCGTCCTGTTTATGCTTCCGCTTGTGCATTCTCCAACATGGTATCACTCACTTAGGTTCAGGCTGCTCCATCTTCTGCAAATTTGCCCACCTTCTCCTCTGTGCCTTGCATTTTCTGCCCTACCTCCTCTTGGCTGCAGATCAATCACAAACAGTGGCTGCGTTTTCATAATCTGCTGCGTTTTCTGGTCCAGCCAGCCCTCTTCTTGCTGCCGGCCAGTTTCTTGGCTGCATTTTCTCCTACCGAGGCAAGCCGGCCAGGTTCTTGGCTGCGTTGTCTTCTATAGAGGCAAGCATTGGAGTTTTGGCTGTGTTTTCTGCTCTGGCATCAGTTGTTGGTGAGTTTCTTGCATGTGGAGTTGCTAGACAAGTGGTTGTACATCTCCTCCTTCCTCCACGAGTCCCTACTCTTCTTGGACTGTTTTGCTACTGTCCAACCTCCTCCTCTCTCAAGTTTGAGAGGGGACTAATTGGTTCTGGAGCCTCGCTTCGTTGGAAAGCACTTCAGAGAAGTCTTTGAGAGCTGAGACCTGTGTTTCTTGTTGTTGTGGATATGTCTCCCCAATCTACAAACAAGGATGACAAGTTGAAAGGACCCAACTATGCCCATTGGAAGCATCAGATGCGGATTTGGTTCATCCACAAGGGTTTGTGGAATATTGTTCAGGGCACTGAGAGGAAGCCCGAGCATCCTCAAAACTCTAGGAGGTGGACTCAAGATCAGGAGGATGAATTTGTTGTGGAATTACAAGACTAGGAGAATGGGTACTCGAAGGCGCACTCGATGCTTGTGCGGACCATCACAGAGGAGGTCTCATCGACAGTGCAAACTCTCACCAATGCTCATCAAGTATGGTCTAAATTGAAATATCTCTTTGCCCGAGATTCGTCAATGAGGGAAATTACCTTGCAAGGGAAACTCTACGGTTTGTTATTTTTTGAAGGACTCCCTATGGGAGGCCTACAAATCAGAAGACAAAATACACATCTTTTAGATTACTTAACTAATACAAACAATGGACATTATTAGTAACATTAAAATTGAAAATGATAAAGAACACTTGACACCATCATTGGGGCCGGAACCCCCCCCCCCTCAATACATATTGTATTTCTTGGAGTATTTATATATACAAGTGTTCACGGGCCTCAAGGCCAGATTTCTCCATAACATGGAGTGAATACAACTGAAAAGAAACAATAAAATTTGATCGATGAAGAATCAGTTGTCGGAGTAGATCAAATTACAAGTAATCTCCCACCTTCAGTGGGTGCACACTTGCCCTCACTGGTCTTCCGAGGACCGTGCACCAACAGGCACGCCCGTACTTACACCTAGCAAAGTGAAGCACCGCAAAGGGGGTAATACCTGGTGCTCCCAATTTTCCTCATATCCACATGACCTTCACTGGCTCCTCTACACAAGGGGGCGCAGTCAAGGTAATCATGGAAAAAGTCACTATCCCGATGGCCTTCCATGGTGATTTCAACTGGGAGTGATATTTGTCGACACACAACTTGTAGAAACTACATTTAACTTTAATTTTATCTTAATTTTAAAGAGAATGTAACAACAACTACCTAGCAAAGATTTTAGATCTCAGAAGAGAAAATCATCCCCTTTTAATGTACTCCTAATTGGTGTAAGCAGCAGGTACAAACAGCTAAAGCCCGTACTGCAGGTACAACAAGTACATTAGGTATTGCTGGTATATGTGCAAGTACAATAAGTACTGCTAGTACTACTGATACAGATGTAGATACAATCGGTACTGTTGGTACAACAGGTATAGCAAGTGCTGCTAAAATCATACTGCTATTACAAATGCAAGTACAATAGGTACAATAAGTACAACAGGTACTATTGGTACAGATGCAGGTACAACAAGTGGGTATGGCTCTGCAGGTACAACAGGCAAGTACAGCTCTGCAAGTATAATACAGCAAGTATAGATGCAAGTACAAAAGGCGGATACAACTCTGCAGGTTCAATACAGCAGGTACGGATGCAAGTACAGCAAGCGAGTGCAACTGGTACAAAAGTAGACGGGTACAAACAGGCAGATACAACAGCATATAAGCAGACAAGTTCAGTTGGGAATAACAAGTTGGGTACTTTCCTTCAATTACACTCCAATTGAATCTCCACGTGTGGGAAAAAGAAAAGATTCCCATGCAATACAAGCTTTAAATATTATTCAATTTAACTCAAAGGTTAACTCTTGGACACCCACACTAGAAAGTGTCCGGTCAATATTTTAAATGTGTGTGAACATCCAACCTTATAAACATTAAGGTTTACAATACTTCATGGATTTTACGTTTGAAAAGGCCAACAAGGGCAATACTTACCACCTATTCACACGCCCCATCAACTCATCAGCAGACAGCACACGACACTGGGGACGTCCCCATCCAGTGTACTAGCACGTCATAGCAAGCAAACACACAAGAACACGTCATGCGAAAACAAATTTATGCATGCAAACATAAATGCATGTGCACATGGACGAAATCTCCCTTTCATGAAACTTGTCCAAGGATTTCTTGTCGGGCACCAAATTGGCGCAACAAAAATGTGTAGTCCTGGTTTTCCTATGGAGTGACAGTCCCATAGGCAAAACACACATCTTGGCACGGGGCTTCCTATGGAGTGACAATCCCATAGACAAGGTCGACACCATGGAGTGACAATCCCATGGATAAGATGAGATCGTGGTCATACATGGGTGGCAGCAAGCAGACTCCCATCCATATGGCACAATACTGGTCACACACTCGTGGCACAAAACCGGTTCCCGACCATGTGACACCAGATAACTGACTCTTTCACATGAGGCACTGGCCTGGCCACATGTGAGCATGGTACAAATCTGGCCGCTCTATGGAGTGACAATCCCATAGAAGTGGCTCCAGAAATGGAGATGGACCAAATGGTGACATCCCCCCCGGCTTCTAAACAGTTAACCTCAACTAAAAAGTCCGGGCCTCTTCCGAAGCCTAGCTTTCTCAAATTTCAGCAATACCCAATCACCTTCCTGGACTTGCATGTCCCTTCTATGCTTGTCAGCAACCCTCTTATGCTTGTCTTGTGACCTGGCAATGGTTGTCCGCACCTGAGCAAAGGCTACATCCAAGTCACGGACATACTCATCGGCGGCAAAAATCTCATCCTTTGTACGAAGGATGGGTGCCAAGACCACTCTGCCATAAATAATCTCAAACGGAGCCTTGCCCGTGGAGGCATGTACCGTGTTATTTTAGGCAAACTCTACAAGTGGAAAATACTTCTCCCAAGCACTTTTTTGATCTGCTACATAACACTTCAACAAATCCAATACAGCAGAATTTGCAACCTCACTTTGACCATCTGTTTGGGAGTGATAGATAGATAGATGCTTGAAGATGTGAGCAAGGAAAAGCTTCACCATATGTTCAGCTTTAACGGTTTTCTTGACGGACAAGACGTGAGCTTGCTTGCTAAAGCTATCAACTGCAGTCCAAATAGCATCATTCCCATACTGAGATCTAGGCAAATCCATAATGAAGTCCATAGTAATGCTTTCCCATGGCTGCGAGGTAATAGGCAATGGCTGAAGTAAACCAGGAGACTTTTGCCTATCAAATTTCACCTTTTGGCAAGTAATGCATGCGCATACATATGCCTCAATGTCTTTACGCATGCTTGGCCAAAAGAAATATCTTTCTATCATGCGCGTCATAGGTAAAATACCTCTATGACTAGCATAAGGTGAAGCGTGACATTCCTCCAAAACCTTCAGACGCATATCCTTCACCACACATAAAAAGTTATCCTTCATAAGGTAGCCCTCTTTGATGACATAAGAGTAGCCTTCTTTGATGACATAAGAGGCATGCAAGTGACCAACCATCAAATCAGTCCAGATATGGAAAAAATCAGCATCCAAATTATACAAATCATGCATGGCAGATAAGTCCCCATGAGAGGCCACTGAAACTGCAACTATATAAGGCTTCCTGGACAAAGCATCTGCCACTAGATTCGTCTTTCCCGGAGTGTGTACAATCTGAAAATGAGACATGGAAAGAAAGTTTGCCATTCTCATTTGCTTCTCCGAAAGCTTTGTTTGAGATAAAAAATATCTCAAGCTTTGATGATCTGTCTTGACTACAAATTCAGCCCCAAGAAGGTAATGCTTCCATATTTTTAAGGCGTGAATTATAGCCAAGAGCTCTTTTTCATAAATGTCTATATGGATCTCGGCATCATGCAATCGACGGCTTTCATAAGCAACTGCATGACCCTCTTGATTTAGGACAGCCCCTATACAATTCCCATAGACATCACATTCCACCGTGAATGGCTTTTACAAGTCGGGAACAATATTTTTGAGTTGCAAGAAAGCATCTTGCTCATTTGAAGTCCATTTGAAGGTGGCTTTCTTCTTAGTAAGATCATGCCATGGCGAGGCAATCTTGGCGAAATGCCTTATGAATCGCCTATAGTATGAACACAACCCAAGAAAGCTACGCACCTGATGTACATTTTGCAACTCTAGCTAATTCCAAATGGTCTCAATTTTAGCACGATCCATTCTTACACCCTCTTTGGATACGATGTGCTGGGCCCAAATAGTGTATCTCTGAGAGGAAGAACTCACTTTTCTTAGCATTTGTGAAGAGTTTATGCTTTCGCAACTCTTCAAACACTGTAACCAAATGAATCTTATGATGCTCCTCATTCTTGGAGAAAACCAAGATATCATCAAAGAATACACCTATAAACTTACGATGGGGTCGAAATATCGTTTTATGGACATCCTAAGGTACCACACGAATTTGGTGGTAACCACTCTTCAAATCTATACGATTGAAGCGAGCCGAACCATCAAGCTTATCCAAGATGTCATCTATGCATGGGATTGGGAACCTGTTCTTGATGGTGAGCTTATTTAGAGCTCCATAATCCACACACATGCGGAAAGATCCATCCTTCTTTTGCACAAGAAGTACGGGAGAACAAAAGGGTGAGAGGCTTGGCCGAGCCAAACCCTTTTCTAAAAGCTCATTAACCTGCTTCATGATCTTCTCTTGTTGCACGGCACTCACACGATATGCGGGTTTGTTAGGTGGGGAACTACCTGGCACAAGATCTATGCGATGATCCTCGGGCCTCTCAGGTGGTAGTTCTCCACGTAATGTATCAACAAAACAATCTTTATATGCATTAAGAAAATTCAGCCTATCTTGAGTCAATACATCCACATTCACATTACTTGGTTCAATTTTGTCACGAACAAAAACCAAGTGCGTGGAAAGACTCTTTTTCATTGCCTTATTAATTTGGATGTGAGAGACAACTGGGATAGAATCCCCTTCCTTGCCAGCATCAATGACATGCATACGGTCTCTCTGCATAAAGGTGATCCTGTTGGTTTTATATTCTTTGTGGGCCTCAAGCCTATGATGCCAAGGTTTGCCAAGTAATACATCACATCCATTGAGTGGTGCAATTAAGAAATGCTCATGATCTAAATAAAAGCCTGTATATAAATGCGCAACTTTCCAATAAGAGGAGTGACCTGCATCTCTTTGCCAACAAAAGCTGCCTCCACTTCAATTTGGGGTCCCATGTCCCCAATCTCTATGTCCAAGGCAGCTTCCATCTCTGTGGAAATGAAATTATCTGGTGCACAATCATCAAAAATAAATAGAGCGGGTTGATCCTAGATTTGTCCCCAAGCTTTGCATACCACCCTCTCTTTGCCATCATGTTCAGTGGTACCCTGCACATCGGGTATGGCATGCACATTTGCCTTTGGTGGCTTGTCTTCATGCTTTTGCTTGCGGGTAGGGACTAAGGCATTGCCTAAACATGTGCTCTTTACTACTACAAGGAAAGTATTTCCCCTCTTTGGCATATTGCTCCCTTTGCTCGGGAGTCAAGCCAAACTTGTTCTTCTTTGGTGCAACGTCTTTGGCTGGGGTACTTTCAGCCTTACCACCCTTTTGGGCTTCCCAAAAGCTCTTTTTAGGTGGTTGTCCACTGGGATAGTCCTTTCTTTGCCCTTAGAACTTCCATGTTCCTGCTTAATTTTAAGCACCAATTGCTCCGTAGTAGCAAGAGCAGATGCTATGAGCTGCCGAAGAGTGTGCTTCGGGTGTGATTCGATACCCGAACGATACGCTGGTTGCAATCCGAAGCAAAACTTCCTCTTCCTTTCATCTTCGGAGAGTTGCATAAAGGGAGTTACCTCGAGCAACACTTTCCAAAACTTATTGACATACTGTTGCACACTTTCATTGTCTTTTTGCTCAAGTCTATCCCACTTTTGGGTGAGAGTTTGCTCCGCATTAAGAGGTAAAAATTGTGCATAAAATCTGTCTTTGAACTCTTTCCAAGTGCAAATGGGATCTTTGGTGGTCTTTTTAGTGATGGACAGCTGTCCCCTTCAAGAACATGCTTGCATGACGAATTTTAGACTTCTCAATCAAGTCCTCATCGCTAAAAGCAATGTCAAATTGTGCCACAAAAGCAAGCACCTTCGAGGCATCGCACTCTCCATGAAAGGCATCAAATTTTACAGACTTGTCCCCTGCCTTGAACTCCTTGAGCTTTTTGGGATGTGATACATGTTCTTCTCTCTTTCTCTTCCCCTTATCCAAGGGGACAGCCCTCTCTGCATGGGCTTCATGGACAACCAAAGATGTTTCAAGAGGCACAGTGGCATGTGCAATATGAATATATGGCCCAGATGCATGTGACCTCCCCAAATGATGCAATGTCTCACCACCCACGGCAGAGTCTTTCGGCTTGCATGCCGACCATTGTCTCCATGATATACATCCTTTGAATACACAAGGCCTTCATGTCGCCCACTAGCTCCAGCATACACATACTTGTTGCCTCGTCCCATGAGGAGTAGATGCATGGCGAGAAGTAACTGATACCTCTTCCTTGTGTATAAAATACCTCAACCGCTCAGATGCTAGGTCTCCCTGCTTCAAACGAGGTGGATTCTTGAATACTGACTCTCCATCCTCTCCTTCCTTGAGATCACCCTTTCGGATGAGATAGGAGAGTGCCAACTCCCTTGGCTTCTTGCCCACTTCACGAGCCATGGACTCAAAGGTCATATCCACCATAGCACCTTGCTCCAATGACACTTTGTACATGGGGATCTTCATGCAAAAATTTCAACTCTTGCTCCTTTGCTTGCAAAAGCTTCATGTGCTCCAATTCAGCCCTCAAGGCATTAGGCTCATCCTAATGCCTTCAGCCCTCAAGGCATTAGGCTCATCCTAATGCAGAGGCTCTTTTCCACAGGATGGTTGTCCCATGAATGCACTGGCATAACCTCTCTCAAGAGGCTTGTGCCTTCCAAGCAATGCATCAGAATCACGAGAAGCACTGGACTGGCCTCAAGAATTTGGCACTTCCAAAGGGTTGCCTTGCCATTGAGTCAAGTGTCTATATTTGCTTTCGATCTCAAAACACCGTGTCTCCTCTTGAGAAAGAGAGACGATTGGGCTCTGATACCAATGTAACCACTCCCTATGGGAGGCCTACAAATCGGAAGACAAAATACACATCTTCTAGATCACTTAACTAATACAAACAATGGGCATTAGCAACAGTAAAATTAAAAATGACAAAGAACACTTGACACATCACTGGGGCCGAAAAGAGCCCCTCGCTCCCCCCCCCCCCCCCGCCCCCCGCTCCCCCCCCAATGATTGTATTTCTTGGAGTATTTATATGTACAAGTATTCATGTGCCTCAAGGCTAGATTTCTCCATAACATGAAGTGAATACAACTAAAAAGAAACAATAAAATTTAGTCGATGAAGAATCAATTGTCGGAGAGTAGATCAAATCACAGGTAATCTCCCACCTTCATTGGGTGCACACTTGCCCTCACTGGTCTTCCGGGAACCGTGCACCAACAGGCACGCCCGTACTAACACCTGGCAAAGTGAAACACCGCGGAGAGGGGGTAATACCTAGTGCTCCCAAGCCAACGTTGCTCCCAATTTTCCTCATACCCACATGACCTTCACTGGCTCCTCTAAACGAGGGGACGTGGTCAAGGTAATCATGGAAAAAAGTCACTATCTTGGTGGCCTTCCATGGTGATGGCAACTGGGAGTGATATTTGTCTACAGACAACTTGTAGAAACTACATTTAACTTTAATTTTATCTGAATTTTAAAAAGAATGTAACAAGAAGTACCTGGCAAAGATTTCAAATCTCACAAGAGAAGATCATCCCCTTTTAATGTACTCCTAATTGGTGTAAGCAGCAGGTACAAACACGTACAGCCGGTACTGCAGGTACAACAAGTACAACAAGTACTGCTTATACCAGCAGGTGTAGTAGGTACAGTAAGTAGTGCAAGTACTGCTGATACAAATGTGGGTATAGCAAGTACTGTCAGTGCTACAGGTACAGATGCAAGTACAGCAAGTACAGTCAATACAATCAGTACTGCTGGTACAACAAGTACAGTAAGTACTACTATTACCGATGCAGGTATAACAGGTACAGTAAGTGATGCTCGTATTGCTAGTAGAGATGCGGGTACAGTCGGTACTGTTGATACAAATGCAAGTACAATAAGTGCAGATGCAGGTACAACATGCGGGTGCAGCTCTGCAGGTACAACAGGCGGATACAGCTCTGCACGTACAATACATCAAGTACAGATGCAAGTACAACAGGCGGGTACAGCTCTGCAAGTAGAGTACAGTAGGTACGGATGCAAGTACAGCAGGCGGATGCAACTGGTACAGAAGTAGACGGATACAAACAGGCGGTACAGCAGCATATAAGTAGACGAGTTCAATTCGGAATAACAAGTTGGGTACTTTCCTTCAATTACACTCCAATTGAATCTCCACTTGTGGGGAAAAGAAAAGTTTCCCATGCAATACAAGATTTAAATATTATTCAATTTAACTCAAAGGTTAACTCTTGGGCACCCACACTAAAAAGTGTCCGGTCAATATTTTAAATGTGTGTGAACATCCAACCTTATAAACATTAAGGTTTACAATACTTCAAACCTTATAAACATAGATTTTACTTTTAAAAAGGCCAACAAGGGCAATACTTACCACCTGTTCACACGCCACATCAACTTATCAGTAGACAGCACACCCACGGTACACTGGGGGCATCCCTGTCCAATGTATTGGCACGTCATAGCAAGCAAACACACGAGAACACGTCATGCAAAAACAAATTTATGCATGCAAACATAAATGCATGTGCACATGGACGAAATCTCCCTTTCATGAAACTTGTACAAGGATTTCTTGTCAGGAACCAAATTGGCGCAACATAAAAGTGAAGTCTTGGTTTTCCTATGGAGTGACACTCCCATAGGCAAAACACACATCCTGGCACATGCCTTCCTATGGAGTGACAATCCCATAGACAAGGTCAGCACAAATATCAATCCTACCATGGCGTGACAATCCCATGGATAAGATGAGATCCTGGTCATACACGGGTGGCAACAAGCAAGCTCCCGTCCATATGGCATAATACTGGTCACACACGGGTGGCACAAAGCCGGTTCCCAACCATGTGACACCAAATAACTGACTCTTTCACATGAGGCACTGGCCTAGCCACATGTGAACATGGTACAAATCTGGCCGTTCTATGGAGTGACAATCCCATAGAAGTGGCTCCAAAAATGGAGATGGACCAAATGGTGACAAAGTCAGTTCCATGCAGTCATTCCTCATGAAGGCCAAGGTTATCCATGACCAGTTACTGGTTATGGGTGCTGCTTTATCCTCTTCTCAGCTGGCTGCACTTATCATCACCAAGCTTCCCCCAGACTATGATGTGATTTCTCGATCTTTGCGATGTCAAGTCACATCCACTCAGTTGGATTTTGATGATCTTAGCTCCCTACTATTGGAGGAAGAGTCCGTCCTCGTCTCACAGGGTAAGTTGAAGGTGTCAATCAACAATTCTGACCAGGCACTTTCCTAAGTTTAGAAGAAAGGTCGAAGTCGCTGCTTCTCTTGCGGAAAAAGAGGACATCTGTCCAAGGATTGTTTGTCCAAGAAGAAGGACAAGACCAAGGGCAAGGCTTCATCTTAAAGAAAGGACAAAGACACAACACATGACAGTGATACAGATTCTAATACCACTTCTAGGGCTCCCAAGGCACTTCCGACTTTGGAGGACCCAAACGGTGTACTTCTCTAGTACACATATAGTTCCCCCCCATGTGCTTCCAATCAAAGGAGGCTTGTGGACGGGAGAGGGGACTGAATACAGCTCCACTTACTGGTGCATAGGGACCGTGATTCGGAGTTCCAAGCATTAGGCATCTGGCAGGACATGGTTATCTTTTGTGTAGCAAAGATTATGAACTAGATCTGTTCCGAGTTCATTATTGTAGGCCTTTGGGACATGATGTGTTTTCCGTCCACTGTTGGGAATTATAAGCGCAGTGTGTCCAACAGCTCATCATCTATTCTTGGAGTTCATTGCACACTTGTGTGGGAATTCATGGCCAAGCAAAGTTCCTTGTTGTTCGTGGTGGCATTTTTGTTTCGAGGAAACAGGTTGGTGAGTGCTCTCTCCGAGGTGATTCCAATATTCGCGTTGCTGGAGGGTCCATGGTTGCATCTTCATCATCTTATCTTCTTCCAACTCTTGCACACTATGAGTTGCAGAGGGAGCGTTAGAATTTATGCATCTCAGTGTTTTGGGGTTGTACCATTTATTTGGTATTTTATATATTTTTTTCTTCATTTATGTGGTCGTGGAGCAATCGGCCCGCTCTAGGAGCAGCCGACTAGTTCCCCAAGTCACTATATAAGGAGTTCCCCCATTTCTCATTATTTCATCCATTCCCTTGCACAAGTTCAACATTCTCGTGATGGCCAATCGCCATTGTAAAGCTTAAAGCTAATATAAAAGGTAATCTTGTCCACAAGCTCTCTCTACTCTCTCTCGTCATGTTTATGCTTTCGCCTGTGCATTCTCCAACAAAATCTATTGTGAAGTTTGAAGCCTATCATGGTGATTTGATGCAAGCAAGGCAATGGCTTTTATAGCCCAGTTTGACATTGCCTTCAGTGATAATGAGGAATTCTCTGAGAAATCCAAGATTTGCCATGTAAGTATGTTTCTAAAGGGCTCGACTACTCATTGGTGGATTAGGGGAAAGCTTTGTAGTAGCCTTGTGCAGACATGGGTGGACTTCAAAGAAAGATTTTATGCACAGTTTTTGCCTCCAAATGCGGTAGAGAAGATCATGAGCAAACGGGACAAGATAGCAAAAGGACAATGAGTCCGTGGAGGCATATGTAAACAGATTTTGGAAGATCTATTTGGAGGTCTCTCCTTTTTTGCTTGTGGGTAAACTTGAGAAGAAAAGGAAGTTCAAGTCCAGGCTCCAACCGGTCTACAAATCCGGACTTGATACGCATCATAATGCTGCTTTACAGGACTACATTGCAGCCGCTCTTGCCACCGAGCAATTGGAGCACAAAGTGCAGCGTTCTAGCAAAGGAGACCATGCATTCAAGGGCAAAGAAAGGGCTGGTCATAGCATGCAAAAGAGCGGACAGCATGCTAAACCTTTTGTGAACGATGTAAAGAGTGGTAAGAAGGTTGAAAATAAGCAGTGAAAGGATGCCTCTCAGAAAAAGCACAAGTTTAGCCTCACTCCTGAGCAAAGGGAGTAATATACTGCTTCTCATGTGGCAGCCAAGATCACATGTTTCGTGAATGTCCTAAGTGCAAGAATAAGGACAATGAGAAGCAACAAAAGGCTAATGTGCATGCCATTCCCGATGTGCAAGGGAATACAGGTAAGGATGACAAAGAGAGGATGGTTTGCAAAGCATGAGGACAACTTAAGGATCAGCCCGCACTCTTTATGTTTGATGATTGTGCCGGACAACTTCATTTCTATGGAGATGGCATCCACATTGAACATTCATGTAGAGGACATGGGACCCCATATTGAAGCGGAGGTTGCTTTTGTAGGAAAACAAGTGCAAGTGACCCCTATCATTGGAAAGTTGCGCATACACATCCAGGGGTATCTTGATCATGAGAATTTCTTGGTATCAGCCCGCACTCTTTATGTTTGATGATTGTGCCGGACAACTTCATTTCTATGGAGATGGCATCCACATTGAACATTCATGTAGAGGACATGGGACCCCATATTGAAGCGGAGGCTGCTTTTGTAGGAAAACAAGTGCAAGTGACCCCTATCATTGGAAAGTTGCGCATACACATCCAGGGGTATCTTGATCATGAGAATTTCTTGGTTGCACCATTGCAGAGATGTGATGGATTGCTGGGAAAGCCATGGCATCACCGCATTGAGCCACACAAAGAGTACAAGACCAACCGGATTACTTTTATGCATAGAGGCCGCATGCATGTTATTGATGCTAGCCAAGAGAGAGACATCCCAATTGTATCTCGTGTTCAGATTAATAAAGCAATGAGAAAGAGTGTTTCCATGTACTTACTCTTTGTCCGTGATAAGGTCGAATGTAATGATGCATGCGTAGATACTCTCACAAGTGAAAGGCTGAAATTTTTAAATGCATACAAGGATTGCTTTGCAAATGCATTACTAGGAGAGCTACCTCCTAAGAGACCCGAGAATCATCGCATTGATTTGGTGCCAGGTAGTTCCCCACGAAATAGACCTGCATATAGGGTAAGCCGAGCACAACAAGAGGAGATTATGAAATAGGTGGCGGAGCTTTTGGACCGAGGTTTGGCTCCGCCAAGCTCTTCGCCATATTGCTCACCGGGCTTGCTAGTGCAAAAGAAGGATGGTTCCTTCCGTATGTGTGTGGATTACCAGGCTTTAAATAAGCTTACTATCAAGAACCGGTTTCCAATCCCGTGCATAGATGACATCCTCGATAAACTTGATGGATCTACATGTTTCAGTCACATTGATCTTAAGAGTGGGTATCACCAGGTGCGTGTGGCACCGCAAGATATACACAAAACAGCATTCAAGATGTCATTTGGACTGAGTTTTTGGTTATGCCGTTTGATCTTACGAATGTACTGGCCATGTTCAATAGAATGATGGATCACATTTTCCGTGAGCATCGGAAATTCACAGGTGTTTTTTTATGATATCTTGGTATTTTTCAAGAATGAGCAACAAGAGCACCGCCAACATTTGGCCATTGTTTTTGAATAGCTTCATAACCACAAGCTCTTCATTAATGCAAAAAAGAGTGAATTTTTTCTTTCCAAGATTCACTATTTGGAGCATATTGTATCAAAGAATGGCGTCACGATGAACCTTGCAAAGATTGAAGCCATTCGGAATTGGCCTGAGCTATCTTCTGTACATGAAGTACGAAGCTTTTTGGGCTTATACTCATATTACAGGCGTTTTATCACACTCTTTGCATGTATTGCTTCGCCATTGCAGACCAAAAAACAACTTGGGAAAACTATCTACCATTGGTAGAGTTTGCATACAACACTGAAGTGCATGCCTGCTCGTTCACACAAGACAAGCATAAGAAGGCTGCCGACAAGCATAGAAAAGAGGTAAGACATCAAAGAAAATGATTATTGCTGAAATTTGAGAAAGCAAGACTTCGTAAGAGGCCAAGAAAGGAGGTCCGAGGGAGCATACCCTAAGCTCTCTTCTAGGTATTACAAGAGCCTGTTGTGAGGTGAAAACAAGAACAAAGACCATGCCTCTATAGCCCTTCACCTCCCAAACTTTGATAAACACCACAACAATGGGGGCACCACCAGCCACCGGCTGGAACACTTCTCACACTTCACCACCCACCCACACCAGAAAGATAGCTCAAAACCACGATAGACAAATGATCATTCAGCAAAAACATACACAGCACCATCCACACTGTACAAACTCAGCAATTTCACCAAAAACCAAGACTCTGGCTTGGATTTACTGCCAAGGGAATCCACCCTTGCGTCTGACAACCAAGCCTCTCTCCCGGTCCTGCTTCTCTTCAAAGGGCGCCCCACCAGCAACCCTCAACTTCCTTTGTAGCCCGGCTACTCTTTATCCAGCTACTGCCTGCCAAGTGTCGTAGGCGAGTTTCACCTGTCTCCAGTTCACACATCAGCACCTCTACTGCAGCCAACACAAAACACCCAAGGCACTCTTTCTCTTCAGAGGGCGCCCCACCAGCAACCCTCCTTCACTGCTTCACTCTGTCCCCTCTCTTCTTTTGCTGCACACATCCACGCTGTCCACCAGACCTGTTCACCTGACTGTCGCCAGCCACACCTGAGACGGCTTCCTTACAGTCCCTCGCCAGCCGCCTGTCCACGCTACTCCCCTGCCCTGCTGCGCTGCGGCTCCAAGAGAAGCATCCCCGTGTGCTTGCGGCTGCACCTAGCCACACACAACAAACAAAAGGCCACTCTCTCTTCACTGTCACCGGCGACTCCTCCTAGCGGCTCCCTCTCTGCAGTGCCTGCAGCTGCTACCTCTTTCGCTGACGTACCCAACGCTTCTCATCACCAAGGCGGCTCCCCAACTTTCGCTTGGCCCTCTGCAGCGCCTACTCGTCAGCCTCTGCACGATCACCCGAGCAAAAAGCCACCCTCTGGTCGCAGGCTCCAGGCTCTCTCCCACAAGGCGGCAACACTCTCACCTTGTCTGCGTCTCTCTGCAGACTCACCAGAGCCAGGCCTTCACTTCCCCGAGAGCCCCTCTGCACAAGGCCGCCAACTCCCTTTTTACAACCCGATTCCACTTCTTCCTCGCGTCCACGCTTCGCCAACCTTCTTGAACCTCACGCTGGCAGCGAGATAAACCTCCATGTGGTCTCCTACAAGCTGGCCACGTGGATATCATTTTCATATATTTTTTTAAAGCTTCAATGATGGCCACCACCAACTTTTCTTTACCTTGCTTCACTTGCACGTGCGGCGCCCACATGACTTTCCAAAACGGATGCAAAAACTTACCCAAACACGACCATTGCCCATGCTCCAAAGGCGGCTCTCTTTCGAATCGGTCGGTGCCCTGCATTTGGCAACCACCCGCACACCATACTGCTGCAATAAAAAAAACTTCCAAATCTCAAGCACCTGCTCTCGAAAAAAACAACACGCACGTACTAGCTCACTGCAAAGCCATTCGCTCTGTACATTTGCCAGGGCATTCACGGCAAAGTTTTATTGCATACCATGCATCCCATATGTACACAAACCCAAAACACTTCTCAGATTTTTGCCTGACACCTGTCACACATAAGAGCCGCCAGAGGTTGATGAACTAGAGGAAGTTCTTCAACCTGAACAGATTCTGTTTCACAAGGAGAGAAAGCTACTTGTCGATAAGCTTTCCAGGAGATACCTTGTAAAGTTCGAGAACTATTTGCCTATCGACGCAAAATGGGTTGATGAAGACTACTTCAAAGATTACCCACAACTTCTTCAGGCATATTTGGAGGCTTTTCAATTGAAGTCAATTGTTTACAAGCCGGGGGGGAATGTCACCATTTGGCCGCCCAAGTGGTCTTTCTCTATTTTTGTGCCAAGGTACGGGAGACCAAGGAGCTTCATGTCGCCCGTATTGAGGCCAGGACTCGCGTCACCTACGGGAGGCCAAGCCTCGTGTCACCCGTAGTGTGGCCAAGACGTGGAACCCACTATCAGGGATCCCAGTTTAGACTTCCCATTGAGCCAGTTCCGTGCTCGGGAAGACCTGCTATTTACAAGTTCCAGGAACGAGAGATATTTCCGTTGCATAATGCATATGCATGCATCTCTGATTGTTTGAAATTGTTTTCGCGTGACTTGTTTTCGTGTGAATGCCTGTTATGACATGTCCACTTGACGAGCAAGGGACCCCAACCCCTAAGCCGTGTGAATGCCTTGTATTCTGACATGGTTTGTGGCATGTGAACACGTAGTAAGTATTCATTTAACCCTTGTTTATTATTGCAAAGGTTTTATGACCTAAGCAGTTCAATTTATTAGAGCCCCGCGCGAGCGCCTCGGCGGAGAGAAATAGATGCTCAACAGTTAAAGACGGAAGATCCCAAATGCCCGCAATACTTTGCAACTTTCATGTCCACTCAACATTCCATATGGGGTTGCTAAGAGACCCAAAAAATGTGGCAAGGTAGACTAGTAGTGTACACTTTATTGGTAGGATGAGGAGAGAATCTTGATACATCACTTGGAGATCCTTGGTATAGGTAGGCTAGACAGTCAGATCCTCAAGTTATGTACGAGGGGGAAGACAGGGCCATTTTGATCTGCAGAGGAGTCCCTAAACCTATCACCCTAGATGCATTGCCCATATCTATGCAAGGAGTCGTAAACACTACACTGGGAGACCTTTGGCATCGCATTACCCATGCAAGCTCTTTTTTTTAGACAATTGGGAGATCCAAGTTGGAGAGACACATCTCCATGTTCTAGCTCCTCAAGCACTGTGGACTCTCCCAACCTTCCCTCACATTCAAGCTTGAAGCTCCACAATTTGTAAGTGTTATTTTTTTAAAAATGTATTTTATCATACAGTATCCCAAAATTTCATATCATACCGAAAATTCCCGTACGGTATTGTATTTTCGTACTGTGACAACTATGGCTGGCGCCCAACTCTCCTTGGTTCACTTCCCTTTTTCTGTTGTGCACCTGCTGAAACCCTAACTGTACCTATTGTACCTTGTGTACCAACAGTACCGGCTGTACCTGCAGTGGGCACCTACTGTACCTACTGAAACCCTAACAGTACTTGATGTACCTTTTGTACCTGCTGTGCTTGCTGAAAACCGAACAGTACCTGCTGTACCTCTATACTAGCTGTACCTGCTGTGTACCTGCTATGGGCATCTGCTGTACCTACTGTGCCGGATGTACCAGCCACCGTACCTGGTGAAACCCTAACTGTACCAGCTGTACTTGCTGAAAATCAGAACTGTACTCCCTGTTGTACCTGCTGAAACCCTAACTATACCAGCTGTACTTGCTGAAAATTCAGATTTGTACTCACAGACGTACCTGCTGAAACCCTAACAGTACCAACTTGTGTACCGGATCTTCTACAAGTACCTGTTCGTGTACTTGTAGAGTGTGAGCACCTATTTGTGTGCCTACACTTGGAAGGACCAAGCCTGTTCCTCTGTGAGTTGTGCGTGCCAAGCTCTGGTACAAGAGCGCATGTTCGTGCGTGGTCTCGGAAGGACAGTTTGTCGTTTCATGTTCACACAACTCCAAGTGTATGAGGAGTTAGGGCTGGTTGTATTGAACCGGAACGGGGACAGGAGGAGGCGAAGGAGGAAGCGAGGTTGGAGTGGGGGACGAGGGAGGGGGGGGTGGGGGCGAAGGAGGGGGTGCTGGCATCTCCTGGTCCTCAGTCGACGCTGGGGTCTCCTCCTGGAGGGGAGCAAAGCTGTTCCTCACGGGAACCCAATGATGCTGAGTCTGTGGCTGCTGCTGCTGCTGCATCGGTCTCTGGGCGTGCTGCTGGGGCTGTCTCCCTCAACGGCGCCCTTGTCCAGGCTGCCACTCTGAGATCTCTCTGGGCTGAGCAGGTGTCCCGGAGGCTGCCTGCTGAGCCGCATCTGTGGGCGGGCCATCAGGGGCCTGCTGCTGCGGTGCAGGTCGGGGTCTCCTGCAAGGGCAGGCCTTGGCCAGGTGGCCGACCTGTCTACAAATAAAGCACTGGTTCGGGAGCCCCGAGAACTCCACTCTCTCTGATCAATCCATCCCCCCCCCCTATCCTAGGTAGCTGAATGACCTTCGGAAGGGAGGAGATGTCACGAACCAAGACTCTGACCGAAGGTAGCCCAGCTGCTCTAGCCACCACTGAGGCTGCAGTGGGGCCAGTCTCGAGCACCGAGCCCACCAGTGCTCCTAGCCTCGAAAGGAGCGGAAGGTACTCACGGCGGAGTCCAGAGAAGCAAACAGTAACATGGAAAAGGCGCTCTCCCTGCTCGGCTGCTGCGGGGTCAAAGCCATGCTGCCAAGGTCTAAAGAATGCCCGAGCGCCCCTGATGTCAAGGGGGCTCATGGCAAGAACCTGGGCCACACTCTGGGAAGTCTCGAACTCGATCTGGTAGTGTCCACGGCCCAGAAGCTGAACGTCCAGGATCTTGCCCACGTCTGCAAGAAGGCGGGCCTGAAGAAGATCCCGGATCTCCCCTCTGCTGGGGCGAGTGCCGACTATACGGCAGATGGTGGAATGTGCCTAGAGGCGTTCCACCTCTGCGGCGAGGCTCGCTTCCTCTTCTGGCGAAAGAGAAAGCCTGATGGGGGTATCCTCAGGGGCGGTCGAGGGGGCTGCAGAAGAGTCCCTCTGAGGTGGGCGGGAGGAGCCTCCATCAGAGTCTGAAGCTGTGGCGAAGGCGGAGCGAATGCGATACCTGCAAGAACCGAGCTGCACACGAAGGGCGAAAAGGACAAGCGGAAGGTTTTTTTTTTTTTTTTTAAGAAAAACCCCTAAGGGGCGGAAAAACCAGCAAGACGGGAAGGGGCGGGGGTTGGGATAATGCGGCAAAGAATAAAAACCCCCGGGGGGGGTGGGGGCGGCACGAAAGGAGAGGCGGGGGGGAGAGGGGGCTGGCGGGGGGGGGGGACGGGGCGCTGACGAGGGGAGGGGGGCACGATGGCAAGCTGAAGGGGGGCGGGCGCTTCAGCGCGAGAGAGGGCGAGAAGGCGAGATGAAGGGGGGGGGGCGCAATGGCGAGATGAAGGGGGGGCGCATAAGCGATGGGGCAGGCGGGGGGGGGGGGGGGGGGGAGGGAAGGCGAGGGGCGAGCAGGCAACGCGAGCGCGAGCACGGGTGAAGGCGGGAGCTTCAGCGAGCCGAGTATATTTCTTGGCTGTTACAATAATCCTCACTTATATAGCTTTTTCCAATAAAAGCTATACTTATGGGATTATTAACTTATAAGCCTTGTTATTAACTTATAAGCCTTAGCCCCTACTATTCCTAATCCCCAGGGCTCCTACTACCCTAGTCCCCAAATTAGCCCTACGGTTAGCATCAAGTACATAACACCTCGAAGCTTGTACATAATACTACCAAGCTTGATGAACCGGATACATAAGACACTCTTGGGAACCACTTGATGGGAGAGAAACAGGAATTAGGGTTAGGTTAAGAGTTCATGTGGGAGACATACACAGAGAAGCAAGAGAGAGAGAGAGAGAGTTGTGGGGATAAGTCAACTCACCAAGTGAGTGTGTGACTCCCCTATCACACATGTATATTGCACTAGTACACATAGTGCACTTAGTACATTAAAAGTACTAAGTGTACTATGTACTATAACTTATGGGCTTGTACACACTATAAGGGTGGGCATTATGCCTTTACCCCAACAACCTCCCACTTAAAGGCAAAGTGCCCTTAAGTAAAGGAAAAGAAAAAATCAGCATGTACATGATAATATACAAGGCCATATCAAGGCTGAAACTGGCCTCATCCAATGCCCATCAAGTGTCTGCAATGAGCAAACCGCTCCGAAGGCAAACTCTTTGGCAACAAATCAGCCCGGTTGTCATCCGTATGAATCTTAACAAGCTGAATTTGCTTGTTCTCTATCACCTCTCTGATGAAGTGATACTTCACATCCACATGCTTCGTCTTTGCATGAAAGACAGGGTTCTTTGCCAACTGGATGGCACTCTGACTGTCACAATGCAACAATGGAATATCCCCTGTATAACCCAAATCAACCACTAACCGAGATAGCCATAATGCCTCCTTGCAAGCCTCTGTGGCTGCAATATACTCGGCCTCTGTAGTAGATAAGGCAGTGCACTTCTGCATCCTGGATATCCATGACACAGCACCTCCTGTGAATGTAAATACATAACCGGTAGTAGACTTCCGGTTATCTGGATGACCGGCATAATCCGAATCCGTATAACCATGCACTAATGCATCCTGTTTGCCAAAACAAATGCACATATCCTGTGTGCCCTTCAGGTATCTCATGACACCTTTCACTGCTTCCCAATGCTTCTTGCCAGGGTTGGCCATGTATCTAGAAACCACTCCCACTGCAAATGCAATGTCCGGCCTAGTAGCAACCATGGCATACATGAGACTGCCACAAGCTGAAGCATACGGAATCTTGGCCATATCAGCCCTGTCTCTATCTGACTGTGGGCTGTCCATAGCACTGAGTTTCACATATGGAGGCAAAGGAGTACTAGTCTTCTTCCCCCCGTCCATATTGAACCTCTGCAAGACTTTGCCAATGTATTCCTTCTGAGACAAATACAACACATGCTGATTTCTGTCCCGAAGTATCCGCATACCCAAGATGTGATTTGCATCACCCAAATCCTTCATATCAAAGGTTTGATGCAGCCTCTGCTTCAAGGCATCCATCTCCTTACGAGATTTTCCGGCAATCAACATATCATCAACATACAAGATGAGGATCAATAGACTGCCATCCAAAGCTTTCTTGGTGTACAAGCAGTGATCTATGTCACTTCTCCTGAATTTCTGTGATTTCATGAATGTATCAAATTTATGATACCATTCTCTTGATGCCTGTTTGAGCCCATAAAGACTCTTTTTCAGCTTGCATACAAGCTTCTCCTTCCACTCACTGCATAACCCTCTCGCTGCTGCATATATATCTCCTCATGGAGATCACCGTGAAGAAAAGCAGTCTTCACATCCATCTGAATCAAGTCCAGATCATCATGCGCAACCAAAGCCAACACAGCTCTAAGTGTGGTCATTTTGACCACTGGAGAGAAGATCTCATCAAAGTCCACACCATATTACTGCTTAAAGCCCTTAGCCACTAACCTGGCTTTGTATCTTGGCTTTGCATCTGGTGCAACTTTGAGCCTGTATACCCACTTACATGGCAAAACCTTCTTGCCTGCAGGCAAATGCACCAACTTCCAAGTTCCATTTTTATGCAGAGAATCCATCTCTGACTTCATGGCACGCTCCCATAGAGCCTTGTCTGCCCTCTGTAAAGCCTCCTTATAACATGAGGGCTCCCCACAGTCAGTAAGCATCAAATAGTCAACCCCTGGAACAAACCTGTCAGGGGCTCTGGAGGGTCTAGTGGACCTCCGTACCCAATGACCATCATTTGCAGGTTGTTGTCCAGCCTGCATATCACCCATTGGTGGCTCCTGCTCCATGCCATAAGGCTGAAAAATCATGCCCGGTATCTCCTCCAACTGTGGTATATCCATAGGGATATCTTCTGCCATCTCTAGCTGTCCATTTGGACCATTTTCAGCACCATTTAAGGGCTGGTTTTCCTGCTGTAATGGCTGATTTACAGCCCTTTGTTGTTGTCCATGATGTCCATCATCATCAAAGATGACTCTGCCAGGCTCCTGTTGCCTTGCAGGCTCCTTATACATGCATGTTTCATCAAAAATGACATCATTGCTAAATATGATCTTTCTATTCATGGGATCCCAAAGTCTATACCCCATTTCACCTCTGTCACCATATCCTAGGAATATGCATTTGTGAGACTTAGGATCAAGTTTGGTGCGCATTTCCCTGCGTATGTGCACGTACGCAACGCAACCAAATACTCTCAAGTGCTTGTATGACGGAGGCTTCCCTGTCCATACTTCTTCTGGCACTTTCCCACCAAGCCTCGTGTTAGGTGACCTGTTTATAAGGTGAACGGCTGTCATAACAGCTTCAGCCCAAAAACCATGAGGTAATGCAGCATGTGACAACATAGAACGGACCTTCTCCTGTATGGTCCTGTTCATCCTCTCTGCTGTCCCGTTTTGTGGAGGATCATAAAGAGTAGAGAGCTCCCTCTTGATGCCTTTAGCATCACAAAAGTCCTGAAACTGTTTGGACATATACTCTCCACCATTGTCGGAACGCAAAGCTTTCAGGGATTTACCAGTTTGATTCTCAACATGAGCAACAAACTTCTGAAACACTGAGAATGTATCACTCTTCAAACGAAGAGGATAAACCCACACCTTACGTGTGGCATCATCTATAAAAGACACAAAGTATTTTGCCCCTCCCAAAGAAAGCTGAGGCATCTCACATACATCTGTATGCACAAGCTCTAACTGAGCATCTTTCTGTCCAAGAGCTTTCTTGTGGAGGCACTGTAGTTGCCTACCATATATACAATGCTCACAAAATTGAAAACTTGAAAACTTTAGAGAAGGCAAGTAACCCAAACGAGACAATTGCTCCATTCCCTTGACACTCATGTGTCCCAACCGGCTATGCCACATAGAAATTTCCGGCAGCTCGGTTGCATTTACATTAGCATGGTGACAAACACCTGCATGCATGAAATAAAGAGTGTCCACCTTAGAGCCTCTGGCAACAACCAGTGAGCCCTTACTAATTTTCCACTTTCCACTACCAAATGTGGTAACATAATCAGCATCATCAAGCTGTCCAGTAGAAAGCAGGTTCTTCTTGATCTCAGGCACATGCCTGACATCATGGAGCATAAGCTGTGAGCCATCTGAAAATACAAGCCTCACATCACCTCTGCCAAGAATTTTGCATGCATGGTTATCACCCAAATAAACCACTCCTTCATTGCCAGCAGTATACCTGACAAACAAGTCTCTGCAACCTGTGACATGAAAGGAGGCACCTGAATCAATGATCCATGAGTGCATACCATGACCACCTGTAAGAAGTGAATGGGCATCAAGTGAAGACGTAAATAGGACCTCATCCTCACTGCCACCTGCATGTGACACATTGATTTCTTCAATCTTGACTCCACTTTTACCCTTTGGCTTTACATCTTTGGCTTCATCTTTCTCTTTGTCTTTGCCTTTTCCCTTTTCTTTTTGATCATTTTTCCATTTGTAGCATTGCTTTTTAATGTGTCCCTTTTTGCCACAATAATGGCATTCCAAATCCTTTTTGGAGCGAGACTTGCTCCTTCCCCGTTCTTGGCTTTTTCCCCTTTGTTGGAATCTCCCACGTGCATTCATTGCATTGGACTTTCCAACAGAGTTGTTTTTCCTGTTCATCTCTTCTTGAAGAAGAGCACCCTCAACATCTGCATATGACAGCATAGCATTCGAATTGCTAGTGGCTGTCCTGAATGTGTCCCAACTCTCTGGCAAAGTGCATAACAGAAAAGTGGCTTTGAACTCATCGTCCATTGCCAACTTTTGATTGATGACCTGGCTGACAATACCATTAAACTCATTTAGATGGGCTGTCATAGACGCCCCTTCCTTCATCTGAAGACCTATGAGTTTCTTCAACCAATACACTTTGCTTGAGGCACTTTGTTGGGCATACAAGTCCTGCAATCTCTGCCACATTCCCCAAGCTGTCTTCTCTTCACGAATGCTGAAAAGTAATGAGTCTGACACAGACAACATGATAGTAGATCTTGCCAGCTCATCCATATCTTCCCACTCTTCAGCTGTAAGAGAAGCGGGCATCACACCCCTTTCTTTGATAGGCTTGTGCTGCTTTTTCTGGAGCAACACATTGTAGCACTGGGTTTGCCAAATATCATAATTATGCGAGCCTTCAAGCTTCTTAATGTGAAGCAATGAAGAACTCTCACCTGTGGTTGCCATAGCAAAATGCAACCTGTCAATGCCTGACTCCCTGCAAAATGTGCAAACACTGCACCAAAAGCACACAAAGTGCTCACAGTTGTTCTCCCAAGCTTTATCTCCCACTGCGGAAGCAAGAATGCAACTTTTCTCCCACTTTATGTGATGAAAACACCAAAATCTGGTTGCTGCAGATTTTGGACAGCACCTTAAATGTGCTCTTTTGCCCTTCCAAAGTACTGTACAACAGTACCAATTGCTCACAAATGATGTACCAAACCTGTACCGGCAAGTACAACAGCTGAAATTGAACCTTTTGGTCACTCAAAACAGTGTACAGCCATGCCAAAACTTGCACAAAGCTGTGCCAAATCTGTACCAGCAGGTACAGTAGCAATAAATGCTCTCCTGGCTGTCCAAATGAGTGAAAATCAGACTTTTACAGTCCCGAACACTGCATACAACAGTCCCGAACAGAAATTGGGCAAAAGCCCCTTGACTGCAAGCTGATTTTTGAGGATTCAAGGCATAAATGTCTTGCCTGCTGCTTTGCCAAGCTCAACAAGCATACAAACTTGAAAAGCCCCTTGAATTAAGATCAATTTCTGATCATACATGGTACATTGAAGCACATGAAGGCATCCAGAGTGTTGACGATGCTTCCCCCTGGCCACATATACATCAAATACATGAAAGCCCCTTGATTTACAGGCACATTGAGTGCTTGTAAGGCATCAACACATTATCTACAACATCAAATGCGATTGCCTGCATGCAAATCGACCAAATCGGCACAAAAGCCCCTTGATTTGCACTGCAATTTGCTGCAATTTTGCCCAAATGTGCGATTTTTCACATCATACAGCATGTATGAGTGCTTAATTGCACAATTACATCAAAAGCCCCAAATTTCGACATTCAATTTCCTGCGAATTGATCCTGATTGTGACCAATTTCCTGCAAATTGATCCTGATTGTGACCAATGTCACCCAATTTTGCCAATTTTGCTCAAAAATTGAGCAATTGGGCACCTGTACCTGCTCAATTGTTGATTGTACTTGCTCAATTGCAAATCCCAAAAAAAAAATTGAGGAAAATACCTTGTAATTTTCTGATTTTTCTCCAATTTGCAGGCTGTTGCAGGAAAAGAGTGCAGAAAGGGGGACTCCTCAGGCGCTGCTGTATAGATGATGCTGCTGCTGCTGCTCCTGCAGCTGTGCAGGTAGGGACGGCTCTTCTAATGCTGGTGCTGTGCGACTAGTCTAGTGATGCCGATTGCGTGGTCGAGGCCTTTAAGCTTGATGAAGGCGTAGCAGCGGGAGGCCCAGGAGCAAGCGTAGGAGATGTAGAGGTGGTATCGGCCGGCGACGGCAGGGAACGCAGCGGAGCTCTCGCGAGAGATGAAGTGTCGGAAGGTGGAAGGGGTACGCTTGAAGACACCACCGTTGCTCTCGCGTGTTCGTTCCACGCTCATCCGCCCAACACTTCGCCTAGCACAGGTCGCTTCGCTCGCCTGGCTCCAGTGCTAATGCACTTTGCAGCCGATTCGCCTGAGTTCGCACAGCCGGCGCCATCGCTTGGTAGTGCTACGTCGGACTTGTATGCCCAACACTTTCCGCTTTTTCTCTGCAATACGGCGATCACCAATTTGCTGCGAAGCTTCTCACCTACTCGCCGTCGACTGGTTCATGGGGATCTTTGGCTGCCTTCTTCCCTCATAAGGACTGCACAGCCACACAATCGCCAAGTACACAGTTGCCGACCAGCCCTCTAGTGCTTCGATTTCCCACGCTGATTCAACAGTCGCTAGGAAACTCTTCGCCTCTCTGCTGAAGGAGAAAAGGCTGCCCTCGACTCCTGCTCTGATACCAGTTGATGGGAGAGAAACAGGAATTAGGGTTAGGTTAAGAGTTCATGTGGGAGACATACACAGAGAAGCAAGGGAGAGAGAGAGAGTTGTGGGGATAAGTCAACTCACCAAGTGAGTGTGTGACTCCCCTATCACACATGTATATTGCACTAGTACACATAGTGCACTTAGTACATTAAAAGTACTAAGTGTACTATGTACTATAACTTATGGGCTTGTACACACTATAAGGGTGGGCATTATGCCTTTACCCCAACACCACTACCACTTTGGTATCACAAGCTTAGGGCTAGCCAAATCTTTTCTTTCTTGGCACCCCCCGACGCCCCATGTGTGTGTTGACTACATGTTAGGGATAGAGCCCATAGAATTAAAAGTGCATAAATCAGGTTTGGGGAGAGTGGATTTGTGGTTAGTTGAACTTTGGTCAATTGTGCCAACTATGCCAACTGCTTCCACACTTGGTCGCTTGAACTTTGGTGCATTGTGGTTAGTTGCAACTTTGGTCAATTGAGCCAACTACACCAACTGCTTCTTGAGTTGGTCAACTAGTCTTTGGGGCGTCATGGCACCACTTGGGCCTCCTAAATAATGTATACTCGGCCTCTGGACCTACCCAAAATCCTATTGACCATTGGCATTCACATAAGTGATGCGCAGGACATAAAACTGTACTTGGTGCAATGTAGATAGTGCAGCCTCTATCGAAAGCTCCCTCATCCACATAAAATCTATCAATCCTAGCATGGATTCTATCCACCCTCCTCTTGTTGGACCAAGAAAACTACAATGTGGAAAGTGCTAGGCCACATCATCCACATAGAATCTATCAGTCCTAGCATGCCCTAAGAGTGAGTAGAAACTACTCCCAAGAGGCTTTCTTAGGGAAGAACAACTTCCAACCTAGCACCTTCTTCTTCAAAAGAAAATTTGAAGTGCAAGTGCACTTTAAACAGCAACACACCACCCATATATGTATCTTTTTTACAACACACCTTCCAACCTAGCACCCTTTCGTTTTCAAAATTTCAAAGAACACCAATTGCTCTTCCAAAGATGTTAGCCAGAAATGACAATTTGCTTTAAATTTCATACCCAGAGGATATAGCATGACTCATTTCTAAGGTCCTTGCAAAGCTAGGAATTCATCCAGTAAATCCAAGACGTTGTACCTCTTGGAAGTCGATGCCATATGTGATCCTTAAATCTGAGGATGGAAAAGCAGCAACAAAAGAGTCTTCTTTTGCTACAGCAAAAGGCTCCTTTAATGCGAAGATGTTCCGTCGAATTTTATTTCCCCCCTTGTCCATTGCAAAAGAAAGCCCTGCTTCTTGTATTGCCTCTACCCACACCTTTGCAGAACCGTCCAACAAAGGAACCTGGTAATAAACATGAAACAATACCTTCTCATTACAATGAATCAAATCAAAGTCACATGGTATGAGAGCACATTCTTGATCTCAGCCATAACTTCCTTACAAAGGCTGGTTACACACATCATGGTTGCCCATCAGCCCCCTTCTACCTGGCAAATCAGGAGACAAACTTGGATGCAACATGGGCAGTGTCCCACTCTATCACACAAAAACCACTCGCCTACAACATAAAGCCCATAAGTGTGACAAAAAGTTGGGTGGCCACCTTTGACTGGAAATGCATCCACCACCAGTCACAAGAGGTCGTTGATGTGGGGCTTGGCTCACAAGGTTGATGTACCGCCTGCGGTCCCAGAGTAAAGGGGGTGCCTCAGCATGGTAGCACATACCACTAGTACATGCAAAAGCTCAAACCCATGGGATTTGGCAAGAAAGGACACCCAGGCTGTGTGTAACCAGCGTTAACCAAGGGTCTCAATAGGGTCAATCTGGCAATGGTTACCAAGAGTCTCAATAGGACCAATCACAATGGCAGTTCATTACACTGTCCTCGTAACAGCATGAAGAAGATTAGAGTTCGGTTGACATGATGAAAAAGTACCTCATTTCCACCTTCAATCTCTATTCGGCAGTTGTCAACACCAAGGCCTTCTAAGGCAGAAAGGAGATGCTCAACAGTCCGGACCCTAGCTTGCCCTAGGCCGATGGAGGTGCTCAGAGTTGTCTCTACCACTGAGCGTAAGGAAGCAGGAACCCTAACTTCTTCATCATGCTTCTGTGCACCCTTGGAGAGATGAACAAAATAACGCCCTTCCCCAGCTGCAGCAGGCATAAGCTTCAGGCAGGATATGGTGCCCGTGTGAAGGCCAACACCTGACCTTGAGACAGCACTTGAAACAGTTCTTTGGAAGTCACCTGTCTGAGAAACCAAGCCATCTCTCCATGTAAATTGATACCTTAGAAAATAGCTGAATAGAAGGAAGGAGAAGATGCAAGAACCTGATTGCACGATGTAGAGCTCTGCTGTTCTGTGCGGAAGAAACCCTGTTGCTTTGAGCACCATGGAGAGAAGCTTAGCTGAGGTCTCTTTTTGCATCTGCATAATAAGCTCCTGGACGCCATGGACTAGGGTAAGCAGGCCGGTCTCACTTCGAAGGCCGATTTGTAGGCATGTGCGACTAAAACCGCCAGACGTCGACGCAGGGCCGGACCAACAGTTCAAATCTTTGTCGTTTGGTTTTTATAAGCCCCCGAGCTGTTTTTCCAAGTTCAAACTTTTTCTTTAGAAAAAAAAAATGAATCTTTCCCATTTCACAATTGGTGCAAGGTTAAGTCTCCCTCTCCCTCTCCCTCTCTCTCTCTCTCTCTCTCTCGTTTTCCCCAATTGCACAAACACTTAAACGCTTTGCATGTGTAGTTGATTGTGTGTCTCTTTTTCTCTCTTGAAATGTTGACTACGATCACTCGTACGTTTAGATTGTAGTAGAGCGCACTAAGCTTTTGAACATGCACATCATGGTGAGGGGTAGGATATTGTTCTCTCTCTCTCTCTCTCTCTCTCTCTCTCTCTCTCTCTCTCTCGGCCATAGAGAGGAGAGATGTTATCGCCATGGCATCTCCCCTCTCTATGATAAAGTCTTGTTATGTCGTCAAAGGATATCCTCCTCAATGGAAGGGATTAGGCCTTTGAGATCTAGGGCATCTTGCTATCACAGACTTACTCTTATACAAGATCGTACATGCTCATTAGTGACACCTTGTGTATGTAGAGGATCACGCATTAGTATAGGCCATTGGACCTAGGGATCTGCAGTTGTTGGGTGGAGGGACTAAATTAGTCCTTTGAGATCTAGGGCATCTTGCTCCATACTTGCTCTTAGACAAGATCGTACATGCTCACTAGTGACACCCCATGTATGTAGAGGGTCACGCATTAGTATAGGCCATCAGTGGACCTAGTTGGCGTGCCTACCTTCCTTTGCCCACGCATTTAACAAGGAATGTGTCCAATGTTGTCTTACCATAGGTTGTTTGTAGAGTTATCACTTCTATGCAAAACTAAGGAAGGACACATCACAAGGGGGGAGGGGGGGGGTGTTGTAAGTACTCTCATGGGCACATATCCTATAAAGCAACAAAGGTCTTCTTATGCCTTTTTGTGATGGCATGGCTACAGAGGTAAAAGAGGTTTGGGGGGATGCTCAATGAGTATGTGGTAGAGTAGAGAGTGGTAACTAGGAATGGTACCCTCGCTAACACACACACACACACACACACACACACATGGGGGAACAATTAGTTGGGTCTACCACTACTATATGGGATCCTCACTAAGAAGTATTATATATATATATAATACTTCTTGGTGAGGATCCCAGGAACAATTAGTTGGGTCTACTAGTATTATATGGGATCCTCACTAAGAAGTTAGAGCTAAGTGGATCTAATTGAGAAGAGAAATGAATACCCCTTTCAAAATGACATATGGGTTAAAAGTGGTAGTTTCTTTAGTGTTCACCATCCCAACTCTTAGAATGATTTTATAAATAGATGAAAGGATGCATTTGCAAATGGGCTTATTAAGCTTGAAAGACTTGGGCATTGGCTATAATAACATACAACAATGGTTAGGGTTACATTTTTCCCACTGATCACGCGAAGGCAAGCTATAATTTTTAAGGCCATAGTTGATACAAGCCCAAGCCATATTTAATTAAAGTTAATAGATGATTACCATGACAACAATACAAGGGAGGTATCTTGTATGCAACTTCAGATGAGGATCGTATTATTGATGAAGTTCTTAACCTTGTTGATGGTTGTGGGTAGGATGACGGCACATCTCAAAAGGAGTATCATATTGGATGCATCTATATATAAAAAAAAGGTAATCAAAGAGGAGGAAAATGAAACTCACATCGATAATCCACACATAGAGATGGTTCTCTCTTCATCAAATAGTCCTCAAATTGAGCTAAAAGAAGGGAGAACAAGTAAAAGGAAAGAACGGGGTGTTGTTGATGCATCTTGATGCTCATTAACAAAGGATCAACGTAGAACATACAATGGTGGGATGCAATAAAAGATTCTTGATCCATAAGTATAAAGAAATTCAAAGTTGAAGCTCTAGGGGGAGTATTAAAAATTTGCTAGGTGGAATAAGATTTACCTATAAAAACCCTAGTTTGAAAACCAACACACAAGTGTCTTTGGACGGAAGCACTAGAACCTAGGAGCATAAAAGAGAAAGCAAAACTTGGTAGAGAAGAGTGCATCCCAAGTTCTAGTACGTGCATGATGAAACCAACTCCTCACAGTTGACAAGAAAAGAAGGGAACTTTCTCTTAGAAGCAAGATTTCATAGGATCCACCAAATTTGTAAATATGCCACTTATGTGGCATGCAATATCATAGGTGTGTTTGTGAACTACAATCTCTCATACTTGCTTAGTTTGGTGTGACAAAAACATTAACCTAAATAAAGTAAAAACATTAGAAAATACTAAAAAGAAGAGTGGCAATAGATTTATGAAACAAAATTGGCAATAGGATTAGGTGCCTAATGAGAAATCCATATTGAAAGGGGCTGATTGTATAAACATGTGCAAGTAGATAAACTAGGTTAAAACTTTGTGAACAAGGCTCTCAAGAGCACTAGGAGTGCATCACAGAAGACCAAGACAAAGTGAAGGAGTGTAATGTACCAACATAGGGAATTAAGCCAATGCACATTTGGGCTTCAAAGGCTATGAGAAATGAGGGTTAAAGAGCATGGGCTTGAAGAGAAAGATATCCTTAAATAGACAAAATACTATACAAGCTTGAATACCATGGAAAATCTAGGCAACTTTTCTTTTTACAACACCTCGATCCAATGAGTAATATGTAGGCAAGGAAAGTTTGTCATGCAATGGGGTGGGCAGTTAAGATGTAGGCAAGGAAGGTTTGCCATGCAATGGGGTGGGCAGTTAAGAAATCTATAAACATCATTAAGAGCATTGTTTTTGGAGATGGAAAAGACATCAAAACCTTGATAAACCTTGGTACAATGGTGTACAGACCCCACTCTTATTTCCATGCTACCAAATGCCCCAAGGCCACCCAAAATTCCCTCAAGGGGAAAAGAGAGCTCATGGG